>NC_088404.1:9652070-9784570 GCF_034236695.1 Oncorhynchus nerka
GTTTGTGAACTCAGGACCAGCTGGATGAGGGGACTGAGGCTTCAGTGTGTTAGTAGAACAGGTTTGTGAACTCAGGACCAGCTGGACGAGGGGACTGAGGCTTCAGTGTGTTAGTAGAACAGGTTTGTGAAATCAGGACCAGCTGGATGAGGGGACTGAGGCTTCAGTGTGTTAGTAGAACAGGTTTGTGAACTCAGGACCAGCTGGATGAAGGGACTCCTTTATTTGCTCAGCTCTTGGCATTACAGGGCTTGGTAATGATATGAGAGGGGTCACTGTATTTTAGATGTTTCCAAAACTGAATTGCTCTTTTTTTGCATCGTTTGTAGTTTTCCTCTGGACATGTAGGAGAATCTTACAGAACTCTGTATGCAGGGTTTCAATGGGGTGTTTGTCCCATTTGATGAAATCTTGTTTTGCAAGTGGACCCCATACCTCGCTGCCATAAAGTGCAATTGGTTCAATGACATGTTCAATTAGTTTTAGCCAAATTTTAATAGGTATTTCAATGAATGAGTGAATGAATGAATGAATGAATGAATGAGCTTTTTAATGGCGTAGAATACCCTGCGTGCGTTCTCTCTCAGCTCATTCACTGCCTCATTAAGGTGTCCAGTTGAGCTTATTTTTAAACCTCAGTAATTGTAGTGTGTACAGTACTCTATATATTTTGTACCAATTCCCTGAGATCTGGATCTTCTCTGGAAAATCATTATTTTAGTCTTTTTGGGGTTTACTGCCAGGGTCCAGGTCTGGCAGTACTGCTCTAGCAGGTCCAGGCTCTGCTGTAGGCCATGTGCTGTGGGTGACAGCAGGCATAGGTCATCTGCGAAGAGTAGGCATTTAACCTCGGAATTGTGGAGATTAACACCAGGGGCTGAGGATTTTTCGAGAATAGTGGCCAATTCGTTAATGTAAATATTGAAGAGTGCAGGGCTCAGATTGCAACACTGGCGAAGGCCCCGCCCCTTGTGAAAGAATTCTGTTATTTTCTTACCAATTTTAATGCTGCACGTATTGCCAGTATACATTGATATAATTATGTCATATGTTTGACTCCCTACACCACTTTCAATAACTTTGTAGAACAGTCCTGTATGCCAAATATAATCAAATGCTTTTTGGAAGTTGATAAAGCAAGCGTATATTTTGGTACTATTTTGGTGGACATGTTTATCTATCAGGGTGTGTAGGGTGTAAATATGATCAGTTGTGCGTTGTTTTGGTATAAATCCAATTTGGCTTTTACTCAAGACATTGTGCTTATTAAGGAAGTTTATAACTCTTACATTGATAATACTACAGAAAACCTTCCCCAGGTTACTGTTCACACAAATGCCTCTGTAATTGTTAGTGTCAAATTTATCTCTGTTTTTAAAGATTGGGGTTATGAGTCCTTGATTCCAGATGTCAGGGAAATAACCTACACTCAGGATCAAATTAAACAGTTTTAATTTAGCCAATTGAAATTTTGCACTAGTGAGTTTGAGCATCTCATTTAGGATGCCATCAGGTCTGCATGCCTTTTTATATTTGAGAGCCTGAAGTTTCTTACAGAGCTCCTGGTCAGTAATAGTTTAGTTTCTTATAGAGCTCCTGGTCAGTAATAGTTTAGTTTCTTACAGAGCTCCTGGTCAGTAATAGTTTAGTTTCTTACAGAGCTCCTGGTCAGTAATAGTTTAGTTTCTTATAGAGCTCCTGGTCAGTAATAGTTTAGTTTCTTATAGAGCTCCTGGTCAGTAATAGTTTAGTTTCTTATAGAGCTCCTGGTCAGTAATAGTTTAGTTTCTTACAGAGCTCCTGGTCAGTAATAGTTTAGTTTCTTATAGAGCTCCTGGTCAGTAATAGTTTAGTTTCTTACAGAGCTCCTGGTCAGTAATAGTTTAGTTTCTTATAGAGCTCCTGGTCAGTAATAGTTTAGTTTCTTATAGAGCTCCTGGTCAGTAATAGTTTAGTTTCTTATAGAGCTCCTGGTCAGTAATAGTTTAGTTTCTTATAGAGCTCCTGGTCAGTAATAGTTTAGTTTCTTACAGAGCTCCTGGTCAGTAATAGTTTAGTTTCTTATAGAGCTCCTGGTCAGTAATAGTTTAGTTTCTTACAGAGCTCCTGGTCAGTAATAGTTTAGTTTCTTATAGAGCTCCTGGTCAGTAATAGTTTAGTTTCTTATAGAGCTCCTGGTCAGTAATAGTTTAGTTTCTTATAGAGCTCCTGGTCAGTAATAGTTTAGTTTCTTATAGAGCTCCTGGTCAGTAATAGTTTAGTTTCTTATAGAGCTCCTGGTCAGTAATAGTTTAGTTTCTTATAGAGCTCCTGGTCAGTAATAGTTTAGTTTCTTATAGAGCTCCTGGTCAGTAATAGTTTAGTTTCTTATAGAGCTCCTGGTCAGTAATAGTTTAGTTTCTTACAGAGCTCCTGGTCAGTAATAGTTTAGTTTCTTATAGAGCTCCTGGTCAGTAATAGTTTAGTTTCTTATAGAGCTCCTGGTCAGTAATAGTTTAGTTTCTTATAGAGCTCCTGGTCAGTAATAGTTTAGTTTCTTATAGAGCTCCTGGTCAGTAATAGTTTAGTTTCTTATAGAGCTCCTGGTCAGTAATTTGGGAGTCCAGTGGATTTTGATTGTCCTTTTATAGCTTTTTCTAATCCATTCAACTTCTCATGAATTTAGCCTTGCTCTGCGTTTGTGTCAATTTGAACAGTGTTGTAGAGTGTTTAAAATGGGTTGTCCATATGTCACCATTTTGTATCACTAATTCCTATTGTTTAGATTTTTTATTATTTTTTTCTCCAATTTTGCCAGAAGTTGTGTGTGTTTATGGACTTCTCAATTAGTGTCAGCTGCTTGCTGTTGTACTGTGCTTTTTTTGTTCTGAGTGTTACGTTTATAGAGTTTTAAGGCGTAATTCACCATTATTTGGGTCTCTGTGCTTTTGGTTGGATAGTGTTCTAAGTTTTTTCCTTATAATTTTACAATCTGCATCAAACCAGTTGTCATCTGTGATCTTTTTTGTTTAGTTTTTTATCATTTTCAATTGTGCTTCTTTTGCCGTTTGCCTGAATATATAGTTGATGTTTTGTACCGCTAGATTGATGCCTTCTTCACTGTGAGTGAATGTGGTATCCAGAAAGAGTTTGGATATTTTGGTTCCAGGTTGCTTTCTGGTATTCTTCTGTGCTGTTTTGGGCCCATCTGTATGAATTTCTGATGTTGTACAGCTCACTGGGCTGTGAATGTGTGGTTGTTTCCATGTCTGTTCTTTTGAGGGTCGGCGTAATTTGGCTGTGATCAGACAGAGGTGTTAGTGGCCTGACAGTGAATGAGCTGAGAGAGAAAGGGTCAATGTCTGTGATCATATAGTCTATTGTACTGTGGCCAAGACGTGAGCAGTAGGCGAATCTCCCCAAAGAGTCCCCCCCCGTAACCTACCATTGACAAAGTACAGACCCAGGCTTCTACAGAGCTGCAAAAGATCCCTTCTGTTTTTGTTGACGGTGCTGTCACTGTTGTTTCTATGGGGGAGATGAAGACAGTTAGAAACCGTATGGCCTGTATTAAAGCTGTCCCCTCGTTAGATCAGGTAGTGTTCCTGTGCGCGCATTGTGTCCCCACAGATGAGCACATTTCCCTGGGCCTGGAAATGGCACGTCTCTTCCTCAAGGGTGGGGAATAATATCTCCTCTGAGTAATATGGGGATTCTGAGGGGGGGGGGTCTCCTCTGAGTAATATGGGGATTCTGGGGGGGCTCCTCTGAGTAATATGGGGATTCTGGGGGTGGGGTGGGGGGAGAGAGAGTGAGAGAGAAAGAGGGAAGAGAGAGAGAGAGAGAGTCCCCATATTACTCAGAGGAGATCCCCCCTCAGGATCCCCTCTGAGTAATATGGGGACTCTCTCTCTCTCTCTCTCTTTCCCTCTTTCTCTCTCTCACTCTCTCTTTCCCTCTTTTGCTCTCTCTCACTCTTTCACTTCCTCTCTCCCTCTCTCTCTCTCTCTCTCTCTCTCTCTCTCTCTCTCTCTCTCCCTTCCTCTCTCTTGTGTCGACTGTCTCTGGCGCTTTGAAATGACATTAGAGACCTACTTTCTTTTGAGGGTATAAGTGTAGTACATAGCTTGTCTGTAAAGTAAATATGAAGCATGATCAATATTTGACTCGTCTACACCACCGCCAGCCCACAACCATTCAAACCACCATTCATTAAAGTAGCCTTGTTTTCACTGCTGCATTATTCATTCATCCCACAGAACAGAGCACGTCAACTGAAATCTGGCCAGTATTGACTAAAGTCTCCCCCAGTGGATCTATAGTCAATGTTTGGTGTCTCAAGCTCCAGCTGTGCTTTGAAATCCCACTGGCTGACTGTACACTTGAAGATGATGTGTGCGTTCCAAACAGCACCCTATTTCTTACACCACGGGACATGGTCTAAAGTAATGCACTACATGGGGACTATGCAGCCATTTGTAACGTGTCCCTTCAAGTAGGACTCTTGATATTTGTAATTTTGCCTCTGTTAGATGGATCAATATTTCTTTCTCCGACTGCTGCTTGTGGATAATTAAGTTTTGATGACTTTGTAGTGCTGGTCGCTGTATTGATAATCTATTAGCATGAGACTACTGCTCACTGGCACATATGTGATTAAATCCTTTTGTCCTGCTCACTGCTGCAGCAGTAAAGGGTCCTCACGATATTTATATCACCATACTTATTCTTATCAAGAGACTATTATTCTATATGTATTTTGATTCGATTTTATTGCGATTCGATGTTCCAAACACATTACTCATCATATGTCTGCTGCAGAGGGACAAGAGACATGAGAAAACAACTCGTTTTCATGGAAATAAAAGTGGTGAAAACAAGAGTTCAGCAAACTACAGTCCAGCAAACTAGCACAAACATATTATTGAGATATTTTCAAAACATTACGATATATCATCAAAAATAATATCCCGATATGTAACTATTGTTTTTGCTGTTCTTGTTGTTGTTGCCCCATCACTACTAATCATTTTGACCTTTGTCATTGTCATAGTCGTGTGTGTGTGTGTATAGGTGGCAGGGAAGTCAGGCGCAGGAGAATCAAACTGAATGTAATGGAGTTATTTAATAACGATAAACGAAACATAACTCCAACACGAAATGTAACAATAAAACAAAGTGGGTACGAGGACCCGTCGCGCACCAATACATCACTGAGTAACCCGTCACTGAGTAACCCGTCGCGCACCAATACAACACTGAGTAACCCGTCACGCACCAATACAACACTGAGTAACCCGTCACGCACCAATACAACACTGAGTAACCCGTCACTGAGTAACCCGTCACGCACCAATACAACACTGAGTAACCCGTCACTGAGTAACACGTCACTGAATAACCCGTCACTGAGTAACCCGTCACTGAGTAACACGTCGCGCACCAATACAACACTGAGTAACCCGTCACGCACCAATACAACACTGAGTAACCCGTCACGCACCAATACAACACTGAGCAACACGTCACTGAGTAACCCGTCACTGAGTAACCCGTCGCGCACCAATACAACACTGAGTAACCCGTCGCGCACCAATACAACACTGAGTAACCCGTCGCGCACCAATACAACACTGAGTAACCCGTCACGCACCAATACAACACTGAGTAACCCGTCACGCACCAATACAACACTGAGTAACCCGTCGCTGAGTAACCCGTCACGCACCAATACAACACTGAGTAACCCGTCACTGAGTAACCCGTCACTGAGTAACCCGTCACGCACCAATACAACACTGAGTAACCCATCACGCACCAATACAACACTGAGTAACCCGTCACGCACCAATACAACACTGAGTAACACGTCACTGAGTAACCCGTCGCGCACCAATACAACACTGAGTAACCCGTCACTGAGTAACACGTCACTGAATAACACGTCACTGAATAACCCGTCACTGAGTAACACGTCACTGAATAACACGTCACTGAATAACCCGTCACTGAATAACCCGTCACTGAGTAACACGTCACTGAGTAACCCGTCACTGAGTAACACGTCACTGAATAACACGTCACTGAATAACCCGTCACTGAGTAACACGTCACTGAGTAACCCGTCACTGAGAAACACGTCACTGAATAACACGTCACTGAATAACCCGTCACTGAGTAACCCGTCACTGAGTAGCACGTCACTGAATAACACGTCACTGAGTAACCCGTCGCGCACCAATACAACACTGAGTAACCCGTCACTGAGTAACACGTCACTGAATAACACGTCACTGAGAAACCCGTCACTGAGTAGCACGTCACTGAATAACCCGTCACTGAGTAACCCGTCACTGAGTAACACGTCGCGCACCAATACAACACTGAGTAACACGTCACTGAGTAACCCGTCACGCACCAATACAACACTGAGTAACCCGTCGCGCACCAATACAACACTGAGTAACCCGTCGCGCACCAATACAACACTGAGTAACCCGTCGCGCACCAATACAACACTGAGCAACACGTCACTGAGTAACCCGTCACGCACCAATACAACACTGAGTAACCCGTCGCGCACCAATACAACACTGAGTAACACGTCACTGAGTAACCCGTCGCGCACCAATACAACACTGAGTAACCCGTCACTGAGTAACACGTCACTGAATAACCCGTCGCGCACCAATACAACACTGAGTAACCCGTCACTGAATAACCCGTCACTGAGTAACCCGTCACTGAGTAACACGTCACTGAGTAACCCGTCGAGCACCAATACAACACTGAGTAACCCGTCGCGCACCAATACAACACTGAGTAACCCGTCACTGAGTAACCCGTCACTGAGTAACCCGTCGCGCACCAATACAACACTGAGTAACCCGTCACGCACCAATACAACACTGAGTAACCCGTCACTGAGTAACCAGTCACTGAGTAACCCGTCACTGAGTAACCCGTCACGCACCAATACAACACTGAGTAACAAACAATCTCTGACAAAGACATTAGGGGAAACAGAGGGTTAAATACACAACAGGTAATGAATGGGATTGAAACCAGGTGTGTAGGAAGACTAAGACAAAACCAATGGAAAATGAAAAATGGATCAATGATGGCTGGAAGACCGGTGACGTCGACCGCCGAGCACCGCCCGAACAAGGAGAGTCATTGAGTTGTTTAAGTGTTAGGCCTACTGTCATTTCAGAAAATAGTTCCTGATTGGAGGTAAGCATAGTGTGTATTAGAGAGGCAAATCTGAACACCTCAGTCGTCATCACTAACACGATGCAGTTATTCTCTATGGCTGCTGTATCACTCATAACAAGGCTTTAAAGATCTGCAGGAGGAGAGCGGAGGCGAGGAGCAAAATGTCGCAGTCTCTGAGCGGAGGGGGATTTGTGTTTTCATTTTGATGAGTGACACTAGTAGCTATAAATTGAAGAGAATTCCCCAGTCAGAGGAACTCTGACTGCAATGGGATGACAGTCTGGCTGGCAGACAGACGACCTGTGGAATGAAGGAATGGGTCGCCAGGCAGACACCGATCTCATTTCAGTCTGAGGGAAAGGGGGATTCCTAGTCAGTTGTCCAACTGAATGAATTCAACTGAAATGTGTCTTCCACATTTAACCCAACCCCTCTGAATCAGAGAGTTACGGGGGGCATAATCGACATCCACGTCTTCGGCGCCCGGGGAACAGTGGAGGGGGATTGGTTTGTGTGTCTCTCTCTCTGTTTCTGTCTGTGTGTCTGAGCTGTAGCAGCAGAGCCCTGTGCTGGCTCTACCTGTCTGGCGTCAGAGAGAGCAGGAAGTGGCGGGCGGATGTCTGGATTCATCACACACAGGGATGTAAAGCAGCCCAGGTCTGTCCCTATGACATGACACTTACCAGATGCCTTGATCCAAAGCCACAGGGAGTGCAATTGCAATGATGTCCGAGGGGGGGGGGGGGGGGGGGGGGAATACAGTGTTCGTATGTTTGCAGTAACTGCTTTGTTGTTGTAAAATTCCAACGGACGTGGCAGTTTCACCATTAATGATTTCAGCTTTAAAAGCACACGCATGGACACAAGGGAGACTTTGCTGTATTCAAACGGCACCGACTGCAAAGGACTGAGGGAGTGTTTACGCTGTCCTTGGCAGGGAGCAGTTCCTGACAGAATGTTTTTCCCGGCGGACCGTTGTTCCTGCCGATGGACCGTTGTTGCTGCCGAACGACGAACCGTTGTTGCTGCTGATGAACACACAACTCAGGAAAAGGGATATAGTACTATTGAATCTGGCTCGGTTGTTCATGGTCGTCTCTGTTTTTCTCTGCTTCTCTGCTGTCGTCTCATTTAAAACTCTCTTTCCTTTGGCTTTGAGTCTGGATGCTATTGCTGACGGCCCGGGCTTCAGGATACAGTCAATCAGTGAGCTTTGAGCTGCTCATTCAAACCACACCCCTTGTTCTCTCATGCTTTTCAGTCTCTGTGGGGTCACAGCCATCTGGCAACCACTGTGTGTGTGTGTGTGTGTGTGTGCGTGCGTGTGCGTGCTTGGCCTGTGTGAGAAGGTAGCCTAGCGGTTAGAGTGTTGGGCGAGTAACCGAAAGGTCACTAGTTTAAATCCCCGAGCCGACGAGGTTAAGAATCTGCCGATATGCCTAGACAATGGTGACCCAACTCTCCGAGGGTGTCTCTGGGACTTGGGATATGCAAAAAAACAACATATTTCCAATTCACACATGCATATTAATAAACACTTGTACAGTGTGAAGTAGGACAAATATAAACACCCAGCAAATAATTATTATATCAAAACCCATACAAAGAGTCTCAGTTTTGGGTTTAGATCATACTGATTGTGATTATATGGAGCGGGACCTGGGGCCATATGTAACAAGCTTCTCAGGGTAGGAATGCTGATCTAGGATCAGGTATCTCCTGTCCATTTAATGCTTTTCATTAGGATATAAAAGTCAAACTGATGTTAAATCACCACTCCCACTCTGAGAGGCTTGATACATATGGCCCCTGATCCTACTCCAAGATGCTTTTTAAGTACGTGCTCAGGAAAGATGCACAGAATGTATTCTGAATGTTCATTCTCCAGGGTTCAGTATATAGGCCTAGATAGTGGTTCAGTATATAGACCTAGATAGTGGTTCAGTATATAGACCTAGATAGTGGTTCAGTATATAGACCTAGATAGTGGTTCAGTATATAGACCTAGATAGTGGTTCATTCTCCAGAGTTCAGTATATAGGCCTAGATAGTGGTTCAGTATAGAGACCTAGATAGTGGTTCAGTATAGAGACCTGGATAGTGGTTCAGTATATACACCTAGATAGTGGTTCATTCTCCAGGGTTCAGTACATAGGCCTAGATAGTGGTTCAGTATATAGACGTAGATAGTGGTTCAGTATATAGACGTAGATAGTGAATCAATCTTGGGGGGCTTCAAATCCTCTTACCGTAGCAGGGCTGGGTGATCTGTTTCAGTAGAGCTGTTGCGCTGAACCTCCCGTAGTATAATCTGTCTGGTAATCTGCTATGTCTGAGCCTAGTGCAGTGGTTCTCAATCCTGGTCCTGGGGGCCCAAAGGGGGGCACATGTCCTAGACATACACAGCTGAATTAAACCAGGTGTTAAGTGCTAAGGCAAAAAAAAACAAAGAATTGCACACATTTGGGTCCCTGGGACCAGGATTGAGATCCACTGGCCTAGAGTCTAGAACCGTCCTTCTCATGGTGATCTTGGACTGGCCAGATCATCAAGGAACAGTTGGTTAGTTTTGGAAACTGCAGCTGGTTGGTGTTTTTTTTAGTTTTATTTGATTGTGTGTGTGTGTGTGTGTGTGTGTGTGTGTGTGTGTGTGTGTGTGTGTGTGTGAGAGAGTCTTATGCTGGCCAGGTTGAATCAAGGGAAAGACTGATAAGGAGAGTTGTTGGGTATTGGGAGCCATAGCTGGTGTGTTTTTCTTCTGATTATCATGGATGCTTTCAGTATTCGGTGTGTTTCTGTTTGATGTAGGAGACATTTGTAGATCTTTATTTTTTTTTTTAAATGTGTCTTTTTTTCCCCCCAATTTTTTAAATATATATATTTTTTACTTCTGTGTATGATTTTGAATGTTTCTCGATAGGTCTGCCAGCTTGTTTCCAGGTGTATGCCACTCTCCTAGCCACTGCCTGGTTCTGAATCCTCTGATCTCCCTCTACCAGTAAACACACCGACAACAACTACAGCGCATCCCAATCCAGTTGTTCTCCAGATGGTCTGTGATGATTAGGGGGCTTTTGGAAACCATCACACGGCCCTTAATGCTCTGCAGCTGGGAGCTCTTGGTTGTTGGAACCACTGTGTTAGAAATGGGCAGGAAGGGCTTGGAACAGGGAACTGTTTCCTCAGACAAAATTGTTACAAATTCAGTCCCCTCCCCTTTATGCATATTGTGGGAAGTACAACACACAGGGAGGGTTGTACTTGAGCTGGACATGGAACTAGACATTCTGCATGTATGTTCATATGTAATCTCTTAACAGATAGGCTTCATGTAAATAGTACTGGTTCACCTAACCAGCCGTCCTTCTCCCATGCGACTAGCCCTTTAACACTACATGGTACGTAGTACAGTGTTTCCCCTAGGAGTTTTTGTTTGTTAGCAGCGGTGGCGGCTTGGGTGTTCCTGATACATACGTCTACACTTCCAGGATTATAAAATAGCTAGTTACGTTGGAGGTTTCTAAGGACAATCTGATGTTGTAACTTGGATTTTTTTTTTTTACACTATTTTTGTGGCGGCTGCGATTTAGCAGCTCCAGTGTGCCGCTTCTACATGAATGATAGGGGAAACACTGGTATTGCATCGCTGGTGTGTGACAAGCCATCCAGACAAGAAGCTCCTTACATCAGAGCATAGCAAGAGAGACAAATAGCCCTACTCAACAAATAGACCTACTCAACAAATAGCCCTACTCAACAAATAGACCTACTCAACAAATAGACCTACTCAACAAATAGCCCTACTCAACAAATAGACCGACTCAACAAATAGACCTACTCAACAAATAGCCCTACTCAACAAATAGACCGACTCAACAAATAGACCTACTCAACAAATAGCCCTACTCAACAAATAGACCTACTCAACAAATAGCCCTACTCAACAAATAGACCTACTCAACAAATAGACCGACTCAACAAATAGACCTACTCAACAAATAGGTCTAACATCATCACCTAAAGTGCTTTCAGCCCTGCAGCCTTCTTCCTCCCTGCATCTCTCTGCCTCTATGTGAAGCACTTGCTTATCAATGCAGGTGGGTGGCTGGCCATGGTGTCTTGAGAGAGTTCTGTAGCCAAGTAAGAGAGGGCTACTTGAGGCCATCATACTCCCATAGGAGGCTGGTCAAAAGGATATACGGAATGTCGTTGTTTTTTTGTGATGCAACCAGTAGCAGTAATATAATCCTCCTTGCCCTGGGGTGACTCTCTCTCTCTCTGACTGACTCTGCTGTGAGTTCATTACCACCACTACTGCAGTCCATACAAATGAGAGAGTCATCTCAACAGGTGACAGAGACATTACATGACATTAGGCTGCATGAATCAGGCTGTGTCACACTGTCACTGTGATTGTGTATGTGTTTTTCTGCTGGTAGATAATGGTAGTAATGGGCTAATGTAGTGAGCGTATTTACCACTTACCAGTGATGGTGCTGCTGTTCAAATGCTGTTCTCTCTCTGTGACCAGACAAAAACCAGACCCACCCAACCCCAGACAGGTGTCTGAAAGACTAAGACTAATTCAATCTGTATAGCTGAAGCGTTACTGATTCCACTAGAGAAATATAAAGGTAATCTGACCCCAATTAGTCGACTGGTTGATTGTTTGTTTGGTCGATACAGTATGTAAATCAAACCAAATAAAATGTTATTTGTCACATACACACGGTTAGCAGATGTTAATGCGAGTGTAGCGAAATGCTTGTGCTTCTAGTTCCGACAATGCGGTATTAACCAATGAGTAATCTAACCTAACAATTTACGTAACGTTTACCGTGAATGCAGTCTCCGCTAAAACGAGAACGTTGTTCCGAATAACTCATACTAGCATACTGTATATTTAAACTGCATATTATGTACTCACTGCAACACAGTAGCGGCTCCTGACTGGCTGAGTAGGTGGAGTCGAGTGAGGGTGGATTTTTCCAAATTCAACAGTCATCCCATCGCATTAATCAGCCTGATAATAGCTCATTTCCAATTAGATTAATTTCTCTAAACTTTGAATAGAATAGGAATGTAATGAATTATAGGCTTCCTCAGGCTGGTTATAGGTTATAGGACTATCACATTCAACCTAATGGAGTTAAAGGCCTATTCAGGCTGGTTATAGACTATCACATTCAATCTATACCGTAGCCCATAGGGCCCATCTATCCTATTTAAAACCATCTATCCTATTTAAAACCATCTATCCTATTTAAAACCATCTATCCTATTTAAAACCATCTATCCTATTGAAAACCATCTATCCTATTTAAAACCATCTATCCTATTTAAAACCATGTATCCTATTTAAAACTATCTATCCTATTGAAAACCATCTATCCTATTTAAAACCATCTATCCTATTTAAAACCATCTATCCTATTTAAAACCATGTATCCTATTTAAAACCATCTATCCTATTTAAAACCATCTATCCTGTTTAAAAAGGACTGAAGACAGAAACAGATGATTTGATTACATTTCAACCAATTTATTACTGCCATTCTCTATCAATTAAATCCAATATCCTCCTGGCACACACACAAAAACCTTTCAAATGTTCAAATCAAAAGGCTTTGCACAGAAAGGTGGGATGCATTGCAAATTCAGAACCACTGAACAGCAACATAACATAAACTAAAGCCCTGATAATTGGGAACGAGATCAGAATGACTGCTAAGGCTAAATGAAATACATTAAATAATGCAATAGGTAGCTGAGCCCACAAACCTAAAACAAGCCATATGTTCAAATCAAAAGGCCTAATTAACATGACGTCACAGCCACATCCCCGGAGGCCCCGGTGCCGACACATTCAGAAATCAAAAGATGGTTTAGTATTTAGTTTAAAAGCTCTGACGAAGGTCAAGAGAACAAACACTTATTTTCAATGAGAAAGAAAACAGAAATCCACTTTGGGTTTGTAAAAAAAAATAGTTATTGTTTTCAAAGATGTAGTCTACGATGCAATACTCGTGATCATTTTAAGGAGAACAAGCTTCGCTATTCGGCATCTTCCAAGTTAAGCAGTCTAGTATTGTTGTCTGGCTACTTGAAGAGGACTAGGGCCTATCACTCGGAGTCCACCTCTACCAATGCATTGCAGAAAAGAGTGCATCGGATTTTACTCGACGAAGAGCCAAAATTAGTACAACATCCTGGCATTTAAACCATACATGATTTTCAACAATTCACATACTATAAACAATCTATTTTCTCACACTGCGAATGCGTCATGAGTGGTTGCGTTGTTGACCCCTCTATTCATTGATTTCGGTAGCGCATCCCCATGTCTAATTGATCAGCTGTTGTCAAAGCTAAAATTAGTATGACATCTGGGCATTTAAAGTACACTAGATTTTTAAAAAAAAATCTCACTTACTATTAAAGTTGAATTTGTCCGCATACTCAAATGGCCTACTATTTAGTACGGGTATTCGTATGGGTATTCGTATGGGTATTCGTATGGGTATTCGTATGGGTATTCGTATGGGTATTCGTATGGGTATTCGTATGGGTATTCGTATGGGTATTTACATTTCAATCACTCTGTAAAGCTAAACTTCTGCAATGCTGATGGGAGTAGAGCCCGAAGCTAACATTTCATCACTGTGGAGCCACAGGAGAGGAGCGCTTTTGTGGTTAAAGTTGTAAATCAAGGGGATGAAATACTGTAGAACTAAAAATAAATTAATGCTGGATAGAAAAATGTTGAAAACTACCTTTGCACAACCAAACTTCCAGAAGTAATTTACATTTACATTTACATTTAAGTCATTTAGCAGACGCTCTTATCCAGAGCGACTTACAAATTGGTGCGTTCACCTTAAGACATCCAGTGGAACAGCCACTTTACAATAGTGATACAGTGTCTAGACTACCTCTTTTGTATAAATGCCCTTCAGAATCCAAACACACTATTGCCACACAGCAAAATATTAAACCATTTGTGTACAAAGATATCTTGAAATATGACATTAGGTCTGAATGGCAGTACTGTTACTGTATGGCAGTACTGTATTGGCTAGTGCTTTCTCCAATATGTTCTTCTATTTTACATTGAATTCTATGTCGATGCCATTTATCTTTCAATATTTATGTTATACATATACATATACATATAAATATGTATGTATATATATATATATATATATATATATACATACAGTGGGGCAAAAAAAGCACTTAGTCAGCCACCAATTGTGCAAGTTCTCCCACTCAAAAACATGAGAGAGGCCTGTAGTTATCATCATAGGTACACTTCAACTATGACACACAAAAGGAGAAAAATTGAGGCACTCTCATGTAGTGGAAACATGTTAAAATCCAGCTTATGCATAGCAATACATTTTTTTCAACTCACCGTCTTTTTCCACTGCTACTGATTCTATTCTAGTCCCAGGTCTATTAGTGACGTCTTGCCAACTCCTATGCTTGTTGTCATTGGCCATAGAAGTTGGCAAGACGTCACAAACAGATAGCCAGACGAGTGCTTAATTCTATGCTGTGTTAGAAGACGAATGAATACCAAGAGCCTCAACACCTGTGGGGACTGATATTGTTATGAAATTGTCCTGGCATGTTGTCCAATGGTACTAACTAATAAAAGCTGTTGTAAGCAATGACAAGTGGCATTTCAAACAGCTCCCCAGAGTTCCCTCCGTCTGTTCCGAGGTCAGCTGACTCACGTGCGACAGATAGTCAGTCAGTAGTGGCGCTCAGTCTTGCCCAGAACCCTCATGACATGTTTGAGTTGGATGGAAAGAGCAGTCAGTGTCTCAGACAACAGGGAGAACTCAGATGCCTTGCCCATCACATGCAGAGTTCCATAGATAGTGTCAGCTTGGCTGTTTTCTCTCTGGCTCAGTGGGCTGGAGTCTTTACGTCCACCATATTAGCTACACAAATCTGTTGCTGGCCCGTGGCAATAAAGTTGATCAAAACACCCTTTCTGTGTGAGAGAGGATGGGTGGGTGAGAGTAGGGAGTAAAAGAGAGAGAGGGTGGGTAGGCGAGAGTAGGGGTAAAAGAGAGAGAGAGAGAGAGGGTGGGTGAGAGAGGGTGGGTGAGAGTAGGGGTGAGAGAGAGAGAGGGGGTGGGGTGGGTGAGAGTAGGGGTGAGAGAGAAACAAGAGAGACAGAGAGAGGGGTGGGGTGGGTGAGAGTAGGGGTGAGAGGGAGACAGAGAGAGAGAGAGGGTGGGTGAGAGAGAGACAGAGAGACAGAGAGGGGGTGGGGTGGGTGAGAGTAGGGGTGAGAGGGAGACAGAGATAGAGAGAGGGTGGGTGAGAGTAGGGGTGAGAGAGACAGAGAGAGAGGGTGGGGTGGGTGAGAGTAGGGGTGAGAGAGACAGAGAGAGAGAGAGGGTGGGTGAGAGTAGGGGTGAGAGAGAGAGAGAGAGAGAGAGAGAGAGAGAGAGAGGGTGAAAGTAGGGGTAGGAGAGAGAGGGGTGGGGTGGGGTGGGAGAGAGTAGGGGTGATAGAGAGAGACAGAGAGAGGGGTTGGGGTGGGTGAGAGTAGGGGTGAGAGAGAGAGAGACAGAGAGGGGGTGGGGTGGGTGAGAGTAGGGGTGAGATAGAGAGAGAGAGACAGAGAGAGGGGGTGAGGTGAGAGAGAGAGAGGGGTTGGGTGTGCTGCTATTCACAGAATGGTGTGCTGCTATTATTCACAGAGTGGTGTGCTGCTATTATTCACAGAGTGGTGTGCTGCTATTATTCACAGAGTGGTGTGCTGCTATTCACAGAGTGGTGTGCTGCTATTCACAGAGTGGTGTGCTGCTATTATTCACAGAGTGGTGTGCTGCTATTATTCACAGAGTGGTGTGCTGCTATTATTCACAGAGTGGTGTGCTGCTATTCACAGAGTGGTGTGCTGCTATTCACAGAGTGGTGTGCTGCTATTATTCACAGAGTGGTGTGCTGCTATTCACAGAGTGGTGTGCTGACTCTACTGCAGTGGTATGCGAGTCTATTGTACTGCATAGCAGCTGTGTTCATGTTGTTCATGTTTTTGCACTCGTCCTAGTGGGTTTGTCTATTTAAATGGTAACTGAACCTCAAGGTTAACCTGGGTTATTTACAAGCATTGCACTTGGGGCATTGTGGTTGCTATTTCTTTCTAGGCCCTCTGCTGGTAGTTTTAGTGAATTCACCCTCTGCTTAGACTATTTGACTCTTCTGTCTGGTACTGGTAAGTGACCTATAATCAGAGTGATAGTGGGGTTGACCTGGATTCAAACCTAATGACTCTGCTTCACTATAACTTACAACGGGACAATTCAGTTGGATCCAGGCTACTGTGGACTGGTTGTTTATTTAGGGGAGACTCGCGAGCCCTCAGTGAGGAGAATGCAGAGAGAGAGAGAAAGACAGGAAGGAAGGAGCTACTTGACTGGAAGAGTTTTGAGCTGTTGACCGTTGCCCCTGTGGAAACTCACCTATTGGTGAGGCCTCATCTGTGTGTATATAATGGCCCTCAGTGTAGATGCAGACCTCTCTTGAGTTGTTGCCTCTGGGCTCTGAGCTGTGAACAGTTGCCGCTGGGCTCTGAGCTGTGAACAGTGGCCTCTGGGCTCTGGGCTGTGAACAGTGGCCGCTGGGCTCTGGGCTGTGAACAGTGGCCGCTGGGCTCTGAGCTGTGAACAGTGGCCTCTGGGCTCTGGGCTGTGAACAGTGGCCGCTGGGCTCTGGGCTGTGAACAGTGGCCGCTGGGCTGTGAACAGTGGCCGCTGGGCTCTGGGCTGTGAACAGTGGCCGCTGGGCTGTGAACAGTGGCCTCTGGGCTCTGGGCTGTGAACAGTGGCCGCTGGGCTGTGAACAGTGGCCGCTGGGCTCTGGCCTGTGAACAGTGGCCGCTGGGCTGTGAACAGTGGCCGCTGGGCTGTGAACAGTGGCCGCTGGGCTGTGAACAGTGGCCGCTGGGCTGTGAACAGTGGCCTCTGGGCTCTGGGCTGTGAACAGTGGCCGCTGGGCTGTGAACAGTGGCCGCTGGGCTCTGGCCTGTGAACAGTAGCCGCTGGGCTCTGGGCTGTGAACAGTGGCCGCTGGGCTCTGGGCTGTGAACAGTTGGCGCTGGGCAACATTTGTTTCCATTCTTTCTTTATGGAAGTGGTACTCAAGTCAGAGTCATTAGTCATTCATTGAGTCATTAACTGACAGTGTCAATGTGTACACAAGAAGTAACACTCCCTGGTCTGCTGTGTATGTGCAACACTCCCCACTCCCCAACACTCCCCACTCCCCAACACTCCCCATTCCTTGAGTGTCTGGCTAAAACTAGGACTGAGCTGACCTGGCACTCTACGATAGTATATAGGCTTTACGTAGTGAGGCTGTCAGAATGTTCTGGAAATATATACACAATCCTGTATATCATGGAGTTTTCATACAACACTATCAATGTCATTCATCTGCAATAAAGGCCTCTCCTTCAAAGTGCCATCTTTACACAATTAAGAACTAGGTCTCTTGTCTGTTTAGCATTAAGGATTAGCCTAACTGTAGTGATGTAGTGAGCCACAGCTGTTCACTCTGGCTTAAATATCCCCACAGCCCCGAGGAGGAACTCTATAGCGTTAACAGGGAAATAGTGAGAAGGACACACATAAACACACATCATGCAGACTCAGAGAGTTACACACAGAGTAGGAGAGGTTTGTGTATTATATAAGGAACCTCAAGATACGGTATTCTCACCCATACTTAGGTGCCGATACGCTATGTATTACGATTCTCACGATTCTATATGTATTACGATTCTCACGATTCTATATGTATTACGATTCTCACGATTCTATATGTATTACGATTCTCACGATTCTATATGTATTGCGATTCTCACGATTCTATATGTATTACGATTCTCACGATTCTATATGTATTGCGATTCTCACGATTCTATATGTATTGCGATTCGATAATGTGATTTTATTGCGTTTGACGTTCCAGACATATTGCACATCCTATGTTTATTCCAGAGGGATAAGAGAGAGCCATGATAAAAAAATGTTTTTATTTTTATTTTTAAATCAGTCATAGCAATAAATGTGCTGAAAGAAAATTGTCTCCCTATTTAAAAAAGAAGATGGAGAACTAGCTATGAAGGAAAAATACTGGAGTTTTGGTGCAGGTACAGCCAACTAGCTATGAAGGATAAATACTGGAGTTTTGGTGCAGGTACAGACAACTAGCTATGAAGGATAAATACTGGAGTTTTGGTGCAGGTACAGCCAACTAGCTATGAAGGAAAAATACTGGAGTTTTGGTGCAGGTACAGCCAACTAGCTATGAAGGATAAATACTGGAGTTTTGGTGCAGGTACAGACAACTAGCTATGAAGGATAAATACTGGAGTTTTGGTGCAGGTACAGACAACTAGCTATGAAGGATAAATACTGGAGTTTTGGTGCAGGTACAGCCAACTAGCTATGAAGGATAAATACTGGAGTTTTGGTGCAGGTACAGCCAACTAGCTATGAAGGATAAATACTGGAGTTTTGGTGCAGGTACAGCCAACTAGCGTGAAAATAATATTGCGACATTGTCAAAATGATACGATATATAGTGTGTGTCGTGTACCTTTTAGTATAATTGTGGTGTGAGCATCTCTTCCACTTGATCCAGTCACTGGGCAGCAGCTGCAGCAGCGGTGCACCACTGTGTGTGTACTCTGTGTGTACTGTGTGTGTGTGTACTGTGTGTGTACTGTGTGTGTGTTGTGTGTGTGTACTGTGTGTGTACTGTGTGTGTACTGTGTGTGTGTACTGTGTGTGTACTGTGTGTGTGTACTGTGTGTGTACTGTGTGTACTGTGTGTGTGTACTGTGTGTGTACACTATGTGTGTGTACTGTGTGTGTGTACTATGTGTACTGTGTGTGTGTACTGTGTGTGTACTGTGTGTGTGTACTGTGTGTGTACACTATGTGTACTGTGTGTGTGTACTGTGTGTGTACTGTGTGTGTGTACTGTGTGTGTACACTATGTGTACTGTGTGTGTGTACTGTGTGTGTGTACTGTGTGTGTGTACTGTGTGTACTGTGTGTGTGTACTGTGTGTGTGTTGTGTGTGTACTGTGTGTGTACTGTGTGTGAACTGTGTGTGTACTCTGTGTGTACTGTGTGTGTGTACTGTGTGTGTGTTGTGTGTGTACTGTGTGTGTACTGTATGTGTGTTGTGTGTGTACTGTGTGTGTGTACTGTGTGTGTGTACTGTGTGTGTACTGTGTGTGTACTGTGTGTGTGTTGTGTGTGTACTGTGTGTGTTGTGTGTGTACTGTGTGTGTATTGCGTGTGTATTGTGTGTGTATTGTGTATGTACTGTGTGTACTGTGTGTGTACTGTGTGTGTGTACTGTATGTGTGTTGTGTGTGTACTGTGTGTGTGTACTGTGTGTGTGTACTGTGTGTGTACTGTGTGTGTACTGCTTGTGTGTTGTGTGTGTACTGTGTGTGTTGTGTGTGTACTGTGTGTGTATTGTGTTGTGTGTGTTGTGTGTGTGTTGTGTGTGTACTTTGTGTGTACTGTGTGTGTACTGTGTGTGTTGTGTGTGTGTGTTGTGTGTGTACTGTGTGTGTGTACTGTGTGTGTGTACTGTGTGTGTTGTGTGTGTACTGTGTGTGTATTGCGTGTATATTGTGTGTGTATTGTGTATGTACTGTGTGTGTACTGTGTGTGTGTTGTGTGTGTACTGTGTGTGTGTACTGTGTGTGTGTACTGTGTGTGTACTGTGTGTGTACTGTGTGTGTGTTGTGTGTGTACTGTGTGTGTTGTGTGTGTACTGTGTGTGTATTGCGTGTGTATTGTGTGTGTATTGTGTATGTACTGTGTGTGTACTGTGTGTGTACTGTGTGTGTGTACTGTATGTGTGTTGTGTGTGTACTGTGTGTGTGTACTGTGTGTGTGTACTGTGTGTGTACTGTGTGTGTGTTGTGTGTGTACTGTATGTGTGTTGTGTGTGTACTGTGTGTGTGTACTGTGTGTGTACTGTGTGTGTACTGTGTGTGTGTTGTGTGTGTACTGTGTGTATTGCGTGTGTATTGTGTGTGTTGTGTATGTGTGTGTGTACTGTGTGTGTACTGTGTGTGTGTTGTGTGTGTGTTGTGTGTGTACTGTGTGTGTGTACTGTGTGTGTGTACTGTGTGTGTGTGTGTTGTGTGTGTACTGTGTGTGTACTGTGTGTGTGTGTACTGTGTGTGGGTGTACTGTGTGTGTGTGTTGTGTGTGTACTGTGTGTACTCTGTGTGTACTGTGTGTGTGTACTGTGTGTGTGTTGTGTGTGTACTGTGTGTGTACTGTATGTGTGTGTACTGTGTGTGTGTGTGTACTGTGTGTGTGTTGTGTGTGTACTGTGTGTGTGTACTGGGTGTGTGTTGTGTGTGTACTGTGTGTGTGCACTGTGTGTGTTAATTGTGTGTGTACTGTGTGTGTACTGTGTGTGTACTGTGTGCGTGTACTGTGTGTGTACTGTTTGTGTGTGTACTGTGTGTGTACTGTGTGTGTTAATTCTGTAAGCCTCTGGGATGACGACACACCTGAGTAACTGGAACTTGTAAACGGCATAAATGATTTGGGAAAGTCGTTCTATTTGCTGTTGACCCACAATCCCCTGTAAATCACACTCTCTTATAAAGCTCTGAAAAACAATGATTTACAGACACATTAGGCCTAGATATTGATGGATTTTAAATATGCCTTGGCCAAGTCTGCGTGCACATAGCTGGGGGGGGGGGGGGGGGGGTTTGATATTGTCTGTGGATATTATACAGTGTTCTGTTCCACTGGTAATATAGCCTATACAAGAAGAGTTGACTCTTTTTTGGGTCTTTAAAGATTACATCATAATCTTTATTTAAATCCTGGATTAGAAAAGAGGGATTGGGATGGGGGATGTAGCATTGTAGTGCTTTTCTATATATTGTAATGCTTTTCTATATATTAGTTCATTAGCGAGGGGGGACAAATCGATACGGTTACATATCGGGATGGATATTATTTCGGACTATATTGTTTTGACAATATCGCAATTATATTTTTGCTCTAGTTTGCTGTACTTGCACCAAAACTCCAGTATTTTTCCTTCATAGCTTGTTCTACCATATTTTTTTTAAATAGGGAGACAATTTGTTTTCAGCTCATTTATTTCCAATGGCTGATGAAAACTGGTTTTCTCGTGGCTCTGTCTTGTCTTGTATGTTTGGAACATCGAATCGTAATAAATTGTATTTTTAATAAATTGTAATGAAATCACATTATCGAACAAATCTTATTGTAACCTAAGTATCGTGAGAATATATCGTGAGCTCACTGGCCATAATTGAAGTCAGTATTATCCATATTGTCATGGTTGTAGCCTAGTACTTTACCTCTCTGTAAAACCAATGCGTTTACAAAGCTTGTTGTTGAACTGGTTGCAAATAGTTGTGTATTTAAGTCTGCATGTGTTTGCCTCCAGGCTCTCTGCCTCCATCCACAGAGATTCAATAACAGTATGATCGATTTGCTATTCATCTTTCAGTGTCTCCTTTCAATTACATTTTCACAATTCAGCCGAGAAGCCACTTACAGAATAGTGTCTGTTTGCGTGTGTGTCATGCCATTGCTTTAAACCAGGGATCATCAACTAGATTCAGCTGCGGATTCTTTTTAAAACATTTCTTGAGAGGATGGTCGGGTGGCTGGAACCGGCAGGGTCGGCAGGTGACCTAGTGGTTAAGAACGTTGGGCCAGTAACTGAAAAATCACTGGTTCGAATCCCCGAGCCAGTTAGGTGAAAAATATGTAAACTCAGCAAAAAAAATAAATGTCCTCTCACTGTCAACTGGGTTTATTTTCAGAAAACTTAATTAACACGTGTAAATATTTGTATGAACATAACAAGATTCAACAACTGAGACATAAACTGAACAAATTCCACAGACATGTGACTAACAGAAATGGAATAATGTGTCCCTGAACAAAGGGGGGAAATCAAATTAAAAGTAACAGTCAGTATCTGGTGTGGCCACCAGCTGCATTAAGTACTGCAGTGCTCCTCCTCATGGACTGCACCAGATTTGCTAGTTATTGCTGTGAGATGTTACCCCACTCTTCCACCAAGGCACCTGCAAGTTCCCGGACATTTCTAGGGGGAATGGCCCTAGCCCTCACCCTCCGATCCAACAGGTCCCAGACGTGGGATTGAGATCCGGGCTCTTCGCTGGCCATGGCAGAACACTGACATTCCTCTCTTGCAGGAAATCACGCACAGAATGAGAAGTATGGCTGGTGGCATTGTCATGCTGGAGGGTCATGTCAGGATGTACCACATGAGGGAGGAGGATGTCTTCCCTGTAATGCACAGCGTTGAGATTGCCTGTAATGACAACAAGCTCAGTCCGATGATGCTGTGACACACCGCCCCAGACCATGACAGACCCTCCACCTCCAAATAGATCCTGCTCCAGAGTACAGGCTTCGGTGTAACGCTCATTCCTTCGACGATAAACACGAATCCGACCATCATGCCTGGTGAGACAAAACCGCGACTCGTCAGTGAAGAGCACTTTTTGCCAGTCCTGTCTGGTCCAGCGACAGTGGGTTTGTGCCCATAGGCAACATTGTTGCCGGTGATGTCTGGTGAGGACCTGCCTTACAACAGGCCTACAAGCGCTCAGTCCAGCCTCTCTCAGCCTATTGTGGACAATCTGAGCACTGATGGAGGGATTGTGCGTTCCTGGTGTAACTTAGGCAATTGTTGTTGCCATCCTGTAACTGTCCCGTAGGTGTGATGTTCGGATGTACCGATCCTGTGCAGGTGTTGTTACACGTGGTCTGCCACTGCGAGGACGATCAGCTGTCCGTCCTGTCTCCCTGTAGCGCTGTCTTAGGCATCTCACAGTACGGACATTGCAATTTATTGCCCTGGCCACATCTGCAGCCCTCATGCCTCCTTGCAGCATGCCTAAGGCACGTTCACACAGATGAGCAGGGACCCTGGGCATCTTTCTTTTGGTGTTTTTCAGAGTCAGTAAAAAGGCTTCCATAGTGTCCTAAGTTTTCATAACTGTGACTTTAATTGCCTACCGTCTGTAAACTGTTAGTGTCTTAACGACCGTTCCACAGGTGCATGTTCATTAATTGTTTATGCTTCATTGAACTAGCATGGGAAACAGTGTTTAAACCCTTTTAGAATGAAGATCTGTGAAGTTATTTGAATTTTTACGGACCCTGAAAGACAGGGTCCTGAAAAGGGACATTTCTTTTGTTGCTGAGTTTAGATGTGCCCTTGAGCAAGGCACTTAACCCCAATTGCTCATGTAAGTCTCTCTGCTAAATTACAAATAATTTGTAGACTGCAAAAAGACTGCAAGTAGCCCCAACATAATCATTTCAAACCTGGCTTTCAATTTGTATACGATCACGTGTCTCTCTATTTTGCTTGGGAACAGATTTGTTGAATTAAAATCACTTGCAGATGATTTCCTGGTGTTTTTACAGTCTATTAAGACCAATAATGAAATTGGGGAACCAAGCGTTAAACATTGGCCCAATGAACAGGTTGGACCAGTTTGTTTGTTGGCTGGACTCCAAAGGTGTTACCAGGGCAGTAATTAGGCTGTAATGGACTGCTGGGAAGAGACCGAGAGGGGAGTCATTGTCACGCCCTGACCTTAGAGAGACGTTTTATTTCTCTATTTGGTTAGGTCAGGGTGTGATTTGGGTGGGCATTCTATGTTTTCTATTTCTTTGTTTTTGGCCGAGTGTGGTTCCCAATCAGAGGCAGCTGTCTATCGTTGTCTCTGATTGGGAATCATACTTAGGCAGCCTTTTTCCCATCATATGTTGTGGGTAATTATTTATTTTCTGTGTGTGTTTGTGTGCGCCACGGTTGCGTCACGCTCGGTTTCTGTTTACCTGTTTTTTTTGTGAAGGTTTCACTTTATTAAAGATGTGGAACTACAAGCACGCTGCACCTTGGCTCATCTATGACAGGGAGCTTGAAGACAGTGAACGTGACAGTCATTTAGTACAATACAGTGCATTCGGAAAGTATTCAGACCCCTTGACCTTTTCCACATTTTGTTACATTACAGCCTTATTTCTAAAACGAATTAAATTGTTTTTCCACATCAATCTACACACAATACCTCATAATGACAAAGCGAAAACATTTTTTTTGAATTTTTTGTTGTTGAGCCATTAATCCGCCTCCATCACCTCATGTTTCAGCATGATAATGCACGGCCCCATGTCTCAAGGATCTGTACAGAATTCCTGGAAGCTGAAAATGTCCCAGGTTCTTCCATGGCCTGCATACTCACCAGTAGGGCTGACCCCATTTAGTGCACCTGTCTTGATTGACTCCTATCTCAGTTGCGGAGTCTGCATTTAAGGCTGTTACATTACAGCCTTAAATGGATTTAATAAAAAATGTTCCTCGCAAAACAGAATGACCTTATAGTCACTTTTTTTGTCCAATAATATACTATTTCATTTTATTTTCAAAGGAATGTGGAGTATAGAGGCCAAATCCAGAGGAAATCTACTGCATCTTAGTTTAAACCAGTTACATTATTTTATATTTACTGTCTCTGACCCCACAACTGCAAGGTCAAAGGTTTGGCACAAGCTGCTACCCAAGATACACTTCCTTAAAACACTAGACTAGTACAACTGAGCAATAGGGGGAGAAGTGAGTAATCGGGGAGAAGGGTATTGGTCAGGGAGGTGACCAAGAACCCGATGGTCACTCTGACAGAGCTCCAGAGTTCCTCTTTGGAGATGGGAGAACCTTCCAGAAAGACAGCCATCTCTGCAACACTCCACCAATCAGGCCTTTATGGTATGGCCAGACGGAAGCCACTCCTCAGTAAAAAGCACATGACAGCCTATTTTGTGTTTGCCAAAAGGCACCTAAAGACTCTCAGACCATGAGAAACAAGATTCTCTGGTCTGATGAAACTGATTGAACTCTTTGGCCTGAATGTCTAGCGTCACGTCTGGAGAAAACCTGGCATCATCCCGACGGTGAAGCATGGTGGTGGCAGCATCATGCTGTGGGGATGTTTTTCAGCTTCAGGGACTGGGAGACTGAGGGATTGAGGGAAAGATGAACGGAGCAAAGTACAGAGAGATCCTTGATGAAAACTTGCTCCAGTGTGCTCAGGACCTCGGACTGGGGTGAAGGTTCACCTTCCAACAGTACAACGACCCTAAGCACACAGCCAAGACAATGCAGGAGTGGCTTTGGACGAGTCTCTGAATATCCTTGAGTGGCCCAGCCAAAGCCCTGACTTGAACCCAATTGACATCTCTGGAGAGACCTGAAAATAGCTGTGCAGCAATGCTCCCCATCCAACCTGACAGAGCTTGAGAGGATCTGCAGAGAAGAATAGGAGAAAATTCAAATACAGGTGTGCCAAGCTTGTAGCATCATACCAAAGAAGACTCGAGGCTGTAATCCCTACCAAAGGTACTTCAACAAAGTGCAGAGTAAAGGGTCTGAATATTTATGTAAATAGAGGGTCTGCATACTTTGTCCCCCTACAAAAAAATAAAAAAAATCCTGTTTTTGCTTTGTCATTAAGGGGTATTGTGTGTAGATTGAGGTGGGGGGGAAACAATTGAATCCATTGTAGAATAAGGCTGTAATGTAACAACGTGGAATAAGTCAAGGTGTCTGAATACTTCCTGAACACACTGAACATGTTCTGCGTTTAATTCTCTTAGCAATCATTTGTCTAACCCTAGAAATAGGATCATGTTAATCATGCTCGTGGCAGTCAAACATAATCACTCTAACACACTGACTCACTCACTCATTTTTTTCTCAGGGAAATGTGTTTGGACAGTTTAGGGTATTTGTGGGAATGTAATTAGCTACACATTATGTGGTTGGTGTTTGTGAAATATTGTCTCTTCATAGAGATGAATCCATGAAGCACATCTGTCTGAATGGGGTGGGTGGAGGATTAGTTGGATTAGTTGTACTTGTGCAATATGATAGTTGTGATGCACAGATTATTTTAGTGAGGCAAGTATTGCAATATTTTGATAGGATAGCCTATAAAAGCACTTCCCATCAGAGGTTTTAAGGAAGTTAATACACTCGGCTAATAGCCTACGTTAGTTATCAGATACTAAATCAGATACCGTTAACAACTATTACCAATGACCAAGAGTGTGCAAAGCTGTCATCAAGTCATAGGGTGGCTACTTTGAAGAATCTCAAGTAATAAAATATATTTTGATTGGTTTAACACTTTTTTGGGGGGGAGGGTTACGACGTTACTCCATATGTGTTATTTCATAGGTTTGATGTCTTCACTGTTATTCTACAGTATAGAAAATAGTCAACATAAAGAAAAACCATTGAAACTTTTGACTGGTACTGTGTGGGTGTGCCCACTGCGTCAACAGATCACGGTATTGGTTGACTAATGTTTGCTGCAGACAACACCCATAGCTGGGTGACGAAGGGCTTTGCCCACAACATGGTGGAGGCTGACATCATGGGAAACCTATTAATTCATACAATCAGGAAGATATTACAATCAATTAGAATGGCAATAGTGTCGTTTTATGGGGTTTTCCAAATAGAGTGCCTAACGTGTCAATGTGCCTGCCTGCCCTGCCATGTCCATCTCTCTTCTGCCAAAAGAACAGGCTTCTTGGTAACATATTATTTTAATGAAGCACTTCAAGCTCACTTCTTGCTCTGAGTCCCTATGCTCGGCTGGAGTAGGCCTAAGTGGGTCTGAATCATAGAGATCCTGTTAAATTACCATTTTATTGTATTCTAATTCCTAATTCTATGGTCTGTATTGTCATCTCAAGCCAATCTTCTTTAAGCAGTAGCTACCGGGGGGGAAGAATGAACCAATCTAGCACTGCTTGGTATGTGAAGTGCAGTCAGTGATTGGGCCTGTTTTGGTATGTTGAGTAGTATTGTCACGATACCAGATTTTGGACTTCGATGCCCGATTTAGTATCATAATATTCTATACTAAAATGATACCACAGCAACAATAAAGTTTATTAGCTAAAGTCACAGAATAACCGCTGGGCTTTCTATCTTCTATTCTATATTTAATGTCTTCCAAAAGACAAAACACCATATTAAATAACAGAAGAATACCTTCAATTTCCCTTATGCCAAACCAGAGCAGAGACTCAGAGCAGGCAATATCATTTTACAATTACATCTAAACTGTTTTAAAATGTAATTTGATTCATATCAGGGTTCATTTTTCTCATCTATGTCCATAATGACATTCATTAGACCTATAATTCATTATTTATGTAACCTTTATTTAACTAGGCAAAAAGGTCAACAGTGGGTTAACTGCCTTGTTCAGGGGTAGAACAACATATTTTTATCAGCTCGGGATTCGATCTAGCAGCCTTTCGGTTACTGGCCCAACGCTCTGACCGTTAGGTTACCTACCGCCCTATTATTCATAACAGCTAAATAATTCAATGTATTAAATTAATAGCTTAGTTCTAAAACACTTGGAAGCTTATTTCTGAAGATTTTATTGAGTTACAGTTCATAAAAGGAAATCAGTCAATTCAAATAAATTCATTACTCCCTAATTGATGGATTTCAAATGACTGGGCAGGGGTGCAGCCATGGGTGGGCCTGGGAGGGCCAGGCCCAGCCAATCAGAATTTGTTTTTCCCACAAAAGGCCATTATTACAGGCACAAATACTCCTCAGCAGCCCCCCCTGTCTGGGGACCGTCGTTGGAGGCTCCGGACTGTGGCCCGTCATTGGAGGTTCCGGACTGTGGTCCGTCGTTGGGGGTTCCGGACTGTGGCCCGTCGTTGGAGGTTCTGGACTGTGGCCAGTCGTTGGAGGTTCCGGACTGTGGCCCGTCGTTGGGAGTTCCGGACTGTGGCCCGTCGTTGGGGGTTCCGGACTGTGGCCAGTCGTTGGAGGTTCCGGACTGTGGCCAGTCGTTGGAGGTTCTGGACTGTAGCCCGCCGTTGGAGGTTCCGGACTGTGGCCCGTCATTGGAGGTTCCGGACTGTGGCCCGTCGTTGGGGTTCCGGACTGTGGCCCGTCGTTGGAGATTCCCGGACTGTGGCCCGTCGTTGGAGGTTCCCGGACTGTGGCCCGTCGTTGGAGGTTCCGGACTGTGGCCCGTCGTTGGAGGTTCCGGACTGTGGCCCGTCGTTGGAGGTTCCGGACTGTGGCCCGTCGTTGGAGGTTCCGGACTGTGGCCCGTCGTTGGAGGTTCCGGACTGTGGACCGTCGTTGGAGGTTCCGGTCTGTGAACTGTCGCCGGGATCTCTGGACTGGGTACTGTTGCCGGACGCTCTGGACTGCCGAGGCGCACTGTAGGCCTGGTGCGTGGTGCAACTCTTGCCCTAATTTTGTCGACTTTGTTAACTAGGGACTGGACATTAGCGAGTAATATACTCGGAAGCGGAGGGTGGTGTGCGCGCATCCGAAGCCTCTCCTCCGACGGCGTTGTTTTGGGTCGGCCTGTGGGAGGTGCAGACAAAGGATACGCTTTGGGAAAGCACAAGCATTTCGCTACACTCACATTAAGATCTGCTAACCATGTGTATGTGACAAATACAATTTGATTTGATTTGATTTGAAAGTCGTATTCCTGGTCGTAGTGCTGGTAAGTTGACGTCTCTCTGATATCCAATAGTTCTTCCCGGCTGTATGTAATAACACTTAAGGTTTTCTGGGCTAATAATGTAAGAAATAATACATAAAAAAAATACTGCAGTTTCCTAAGGACTAGAAGCTAAGCTGCCGTCTCTATCGGTGCTATCTTCAGGCTGGGAGAAAAGCCTATTGGTGGTCGCTGACTCCTGTATTTGGTCAGTATCTGTCCCTGTTCTGTCCGACAGAGTAGAGCTATTCTGCCAATTTTTATTCTCTTTTGAGGACCGAATAGGAATTTAAATGTTTTTGTTTAATTTTCCCAATTTGTCAAGTAGGAGGTTTTAATTTCTGTAACAATCTGATTTCCTCGTGTGTTTGGATATAGGTTTGTTTGGTGTTTTTGTCAGGGGACTTTTTTCAGGGTTCAGCTTTGAATTGTAAGGATGTTTTGGGGCTTAATTTCAAATGGTGCCAAAATATTAGTGTCTGTTATATTTACAAATAAAGTGAATTTTCCGAGTTCCGCTATGCATGCGTTATTTGGTACTTTCTTTTGGACACGTAGGATAATTCTGCAGAATTCTGTATGTAGATTTTCTATTTGGTTTTTAACCCAATACTTATCATCCTAATTACAGGTTGGACCCAAAACCTCGCTTCCGTATAGTGGAATTGGTAAAATTACACTTGAATATTTTGTACCTGATTTGGATAGGAATATTTATTTTAGAGGTTTCTTTTTATGGAGTAAAATACATTGCAGGGTTTTTCTTTTACTCAATTCACTGCCAGACCAAATCCAGTAGAGGATGTTTTGTCCCAGGTAGGTGTACCATGTTGAATGGGACTCGGTCAGGGTCTCAACTTACTGTTGCAGAATTGCATGAAATTAGGTATACAATTACAAAATCCTCTCTCCGCCCCATGGCAAAATGTGTAGAAATGCAGGAAATGAACTTCGTTGTCACAAGGGGGCCGCAGAAAATGCTTTGTTTCGCAAGACGGGGGGGGTGGATGTGCAGACCCACAAGCCACTGCGGCCCCCTCATGATGAATTCTGTTTTTTTGTGGCCCCCATGCCCATCAAAGTTGCCCATCCCCGGTGTAGCTGTCTTCATTAAAGTGTAGGATTCTAGTGGGGGGATATAGGTAGCACACAAGAGGACATTTTTCTCTGTTAGGATCATTTCCTTTTGAATTTCTAACCAAATGTAAAATGTTCCTGTTTTGATTAATTTAATGGAGTGAGTTAGGTCTGCTCTATACCAAATTAGCATACCCCCTGAGTCCCTTCCCTGTTTCACACCTGGTAGTTTGGTGGATGGGACTGCCAGCTCTCTGTAACCTAGGGGACAATCAGTTTGTCCATCTACTATATACCACACACCTGGTAGTTTGGTGGATGGGACTACCAGCTCTCTGTAACCTAGGGGACAATCAGTTTGTCCATCTACTATATACCACACACCTGGTAGTTTGGTGGATAGGACTACCAGCTCTCTGTAACCTAGAGGGCAACCATTGGGTCCGTCTCCTCTACACCAGGTTTCTTGTAGGATGACAATGTCTGTATTTTCGATTTTGTTGATGAAGTCCAGGTTCCTGCTCTTTCGGCCAAAGGTAGATGACCTCAGAACTGGGCTATTCCAGGATGATATAGTGAAGGCTTTGTGTTCCATAAAGTGTCCAATGTTGTTGGTCGTGTGGTTTGGCCTCAGGCCAGTAGGTGTGAGCAGAGCCTGCTGAGCATCTGGTACATGCCATTGGCTTGGGCTAGTGTAAGAGTGGGGGTTGGGCCAGTTTGCCCGCTCATGTTGAGGCCCTCTTTGCGGGGGGGGGGGGGGGGTGATTGGCTGTGGTGTGGATGTGGCTGGTGGTGTTGATTGGTTGTGGTGTGGGTGTGGATGTGGCTGGTGGTGTTGAGGTCTGGATGTAGGTCCTTGGCGTGGGTCCTCTATGTGTAGGTATGGGGGGGTCCCGCAGGTCTGGTAGAGTATCTCACTGGTCTGGGCGGGGTGTCTATTGATCTGTTGCTCCTGTGTGAAGTGTTGGGTCTGCGTTTGAGGGCGATGTCCTTTAGAGTCTGGGTGAAGGTGGACACTGCTGCCATGAGGTGGACCTGGTCGTAAAGGCTGTTCAAGTCCAGGGTGGAGTGGTGGGCCAGGAAAACATTTGGTTTTGAGTCACAGTCACGGGAAATACTTGCGTTTACCCGATGTATGGTAGCAGGGTGGAAGTATTTCCGTGGTAGCAGGGTGGAGATAACCACTTGTGCATTGGGGAAAGTACAATAAGCTTTTCAATCACTCCCTTGAGTGCTGTGGCCACCCTTTCCTGCTGTGTTCTCAGGTTATTTGTGCCTGTGTGTATTATCATGTGGCTGGGTGAACCTAGTTGGTCCTCAGACAGAAGGTCGAGGGCGCGCTGGGTGTTTGGACACCAGAGTTTAGACACTCTGTGTTTGGGAAAAAGTTTTTTAAAATTGTATATATATCTCTCTGTCTTGTATCTCTCTCTCTGTCTTGTATCTCTCTCTCTCTCTCTCTCTCTCTCTCTCTCTCTCTCTCTCTCTCTCTGCTGTGCAGTGTTGTGTCCTCTCCACTGAGCTCTGTCAGTAATTAGAGTGAGTATCACATCTCTCTCTCTCTCTCTCTCTCTCTCTCTCTCTCTCTCTCTCTGCTGTGCAGTGTTGTGTCCTCTCCACTGAGCTCTGTCAGTAATTAGAGTGAGTATCACATCTCTCTCTCTCTCTCTCTCTCTCTCTCTCTCTCTCTGCTGTGCAGTGTTGTGTCCTCTCTACTGAGCTCTGTCAGTAATTAGAGTGAGTATCACATCTCTCTCTCTCTCTCTCTCTCTCTCTCTCGCTCTTTCTCGGCTGTGCAGTGTTGTGTCCTCTCCACTGAGCTCTGTCAGTAATTAGAGTGAGCACCACATCTCTCTCTCGCTCCTCATAATGCATGAGCACTGAGCTGAAAGCAGAGCAGAGGAGACAGTGATCTCATTTGAAGAGTGTGGGTGTGTGAAACACTGTGTGTGTGTGTGTGTGTGCCTGGCTACTGTCCTAAAAGCAGGACTGTTTTCACGGCGTTCCAGCTGCTGTCCTCAGATGTCTGTGGTTTATTACTTTTCTCAGATGACAGATGTTTATTAAGGATCATCATTCCATACACTGACACTGACTACCGGGATCTGGTTTGTTGTTTACACTTGAATTCCGAGAACGCTCCTTCCTTGAATTAGAGATTGAAGTGTTTTTTTTTGTGTATTTTAGATGTTGTCAATTCTGCAGTTGTAAGCTCAGTTGATTGTGAGAAGCGGTTAAATGAAGACCACAGCCTGACCAAAGTGTTTTTCTAGGAATGAGCTAGACATGAGAATCCAACTATGTGGCCAAAAGCCATTCTGGGACCCCCACAGCGAGTAGATACAGTTGAAGTGGGGAAGTTTACATACATACACCATGTCCTCTACAGTACGTCAGAACCAGTCTAGTCGCTCACTAGTCGCTCACTAGTCGCTCACTAGTCGCTCACTAGTCTCTTTGTCTTTGTGTTGTGTTTGGTTTGGGGAGGCTCAGTCTCCCTGTGCAATGTGGTGTCTGCCTCTTAGTTCGGCCTCTCTTCTCCCCACGTCTGGCTACTGCACTGCAAGATGTGTGTCGGTATATGTGTACCACATGGAGTAGGGCGAGAGAGAGATCCTCTTTCTTTCACCCTGGTCCATAAAACAATGGCCCTGGATGTGCTGTGCTCTACACAGGCTGGGCACCGCCATGTCCTCTACAGTACGTCAGAACCCTACTGCTGAGAGTCTCTCTGCAACACAATGGCATATGTTTCACTGCCATTTTAATTAAGTAGGCCTGGGAGTCTCTAGCCCATGATTCCTCTGTCAGCTTCAACAGGTTCATGCTCATTAGCCCTGCACTGGGTCGCTCCCTTAAAAGGATAGTGCTAGAGTCTGTCATTTAAAGGGGCAACGCAGGCCCATGTAGTTTGTGTTCAGTAGGGAATGCAGCAGATACAGTTGAGGTCGGAGGTTTACATACACCTTAGCCAAATACATTTAAACTCAGTTTTTCACAATTCCAGACATTTAATCCAAGTAAAAATTCCCTGTTTTAGGTCAGTTAGGATCACCACTTTAATGATTTATTTCAGCTTTAATTTCTTTCATCACATTCCCACTGGGTCAGAAGTTTACGTGCACTCAATTAGTACTTGGTAGCATTGCCTTTAAATTGTTTAACTTGGGTCAAACGTTTTGGGTAGCCTTCCACAAGCTTCCCACAATAAGTTGGGTGCATTTTGGCCCATTCCTCCTGACAGAGCTGGTGTAACTGAGTCAGGTTTGTAGGCCTCCTTGCTCGCAGACGCTTTTTCAGTTCTGCCCACAGATGTTCCTATAGGATTGAGGTCAAGGCTTTGTGATGGCCACTCCAATACCTTGACTTTGTTGCCATTTTGCCTCATCTTTGGAAGTATGCTTGGGGTCATTGTCCATTTGGAAGACCCATTTGCGACCAAGCCTTAACTTCCTGACTGATGTCTTGAGATGTTGCTTCAATGTATCCACGTAATTTTCTATTTTGTGAAGTGCACCAGTCCCTCCTATAGCAAAGCACCCCCACAACATGATGCTGCCACCCCCGTGCTTTACGGTTGGGATGGTGTTCTTTGGCTTGCAAGCCTCCCCCTTTTCCTCCAAACAGTTCTATATGAAGAGTCAGACGTCTTCATCGAGACAATGCTGAAACATCAATCCATGGGAAAGTCAGTGACACATTTTCATTTATGCCGAAGTCAAATTGAAAGAAAAATCGTAATTTTATTACTTATTGTTCATGCCGACTTTGGTGTGTTATGTTGTGCTTAAAAAATGCACCTTAATCCACACTATCGATTCAAATAATTGCGTTAAGTTATACAGAAGTGTTATGTGCGTGAAGTTTTAAATGCTTTCTGTCCTAAATATTTAGTGGGGAGAACAAGTATTTGATACACTGCCGATTTTGCAGGTGTTCCTACTTACAAAGCATGTAGAGGTCTGTAATTTTTATCATAGGTACACTTCAACTGTGATGATTTTTAAGTAATTAATTTGCATTTTATTGCATGACATAAGTATTTGATACATCAGAAAAGCAGAACTTAATATTTGGTACAGAAACCTTTGTTTGCGATTACAGAGATAATACGTTTCCTGTAGTTCTTGACCAGGTTTGCACACACTGCAGCAGGGATTTTGGCCCACTCCTCCATACAGACCTTCTCCAGATCCTTCAGGTTCGGGGCTGTCGCTGGGCAATACGGACTTTCAGCTCCCTCCAAAGATTTTCTATTGGTTTCAGGTCTGGAGACTGGCTAGGCCACTTCAGGACCTTGAGATCCTTCTTACGGAGCCACTCCTTAGTTGCCCTGGCTGTGTGTTTTGGGTTGTTGTCATGCTGGAAGACCCAGCCACGACCCATCTTCAATGCTCTTACTGAGGGAAGGAGGTTGTTGGCCAAGATCTCGCGAAACATGGCCCCATGGCCCCACCCTCCCCTCAATACGGTGCAGTCGTCTTGTCCCCTTTGCAGAAAAGCATCCCCAAAGAATGATGTTTCCACCTCCATGCTTCACGGTTGGGATGGTGTTCTTGGGGTTGTACTTCTTCTTTCTCCAAATACGTAGAGTGGAGTTTAGACCAAAAAGCTCTATTTTTGTCTCATCAGACCACATGACCTTCTCGCATTCCTCCTCTGGATCCTCCTGATGGTCATTGGCAAACTTCAGACGGGCCTGGACATGCGCTGGCTTGAGCAGGGGAACCTTGCGTGCGCTGCAGGATTTAATCCATGACGGCGTAGTGTGTTACTAATGGTTCTCTTTGAGACTGTGGTCCCAGCTCTCTTCAGGTCATTAACCAGGTCCTGCCGTGTAGTTCTGGGCTGATCCCTCACCTTCCTCATGACCATTGATGCCCCACGAGGTGAGATCTTGCATGGAGCCCCAGACCTAGGGTGATTGACCACCATCTTGAACTCCATTTTCTAATAATTGTTGTTGCCTTCTCACCAAGCTGCTTGCCTATTGTCCTGTAGCCCATCCCAGCCTTGTGCAGGTCTACAATTTTAGCCCTGATGTCCTTACACAGCTCTCTGGTCTTGGCCATTGTGGAGAGGTTGGAGTCTGTTTGATTGAGTGTGTGGACAGGTGTCTTTTATACAGGTAACGAGTTCAAACAGGTGCAGTTAATACATGTAATGAGCGGAGAACAGGAGGGCTTCTTAAAGAAAAATGGTCTGTGAGAGCTGGAATTTTTACAGGTTTGTTGGTGATCAAATACTTATGTCATGCAATAAAATGCAAATTAATTACTTAAAAATCATACAATGTGATTTTCTGGATTTTTGTTTTAGATTCCATCTCTCACAGTTGAAGTGTACCTATGATAAAAATGACAGACCTCTACATGCTTTGTAAGTGGGAAAACCCGCAAAATCGGGAGTGTATCAAATACTTGTTCTCCCCACTGTATATACTATATATATATACTATACTAAATGTGTAATGTAATATGTTTTTTTAACATGGCTATTGATGAACACAAAACATTTAGGTAAATAAAATATTTAATTAGTCATCTCCCCCAAATGAAGGGGGATGATGACACAATCTTTGCAACAGGGAGGGAATCTGATTTAATTGGCCCTCAACTCGTGGCTCAGTCATTTAATTCAGGCTAAGTGGAGTTGGCCATGAGTTAGCCTGCCTCGTAGCAGGTTAGTTCTAGAAGATTTGTTGTCATGGAAATTTACCTAGCTAAAAGTTGAGCCACTTTTGTATTACCGGTTATCCCGATTTAAAATGGCACGAGTTGACTAAAGTTACCTTGCTAATAACTCCTCAAACCTGCTTCGTAGGATACCGCTCTGGTCCATAGACTGAACTATCCCTTTAACAATGGGAGGGGGGGTTCTTAATAAAATGATCACCCAATACAGGGGTCACTTGAGCTTTCAGAAATCGGAATTTTCAAAACACATACCATAAAAAAACGTGTGTTTTTAACCATTTCACCTGCGTTTTATATTGAACGTTGTGTTTTTTAGCTTCAAGAGATAAGGAGCGTGCAACTATTGATTTACTTCACACAAAATACATTAGTGCAACACATTTGGTAGAAAATAGTTTTCATCAGATGACCAAAGACAGAAGTGTAGCTCTATTTGACAAGTCAAATCGAGTACCCTACACATCAGTCAGAGCGCTATCTGGTGATCCGATGACGAGAGTAAATATATTTCATTGGAGTGGAGAAGTGCAACTGAAGCAGCATCGAACCCTGACTGAAGCCGTGCAGAATTTTACAATAACAAGCTATTTAGATCTACAGTTACAAAACGCAGCAGGAACCTTGCGTTAACATGACCCTTGCCTAATAACAGGAACAGCACAATTGTATTGATCCGAATCTTGTAACATCAGGATGTATGATGGGACATAAACCCATCAACTTCAATGACAATTTTCTGTACAGGGGGGAAAGAATACATTACATAGGATGAAGAAACAATACTCCAAGCCGCAGCTTCATACTACTCGTCGGATATAGAGAACTGATACTATATACTCGTTGTTGGGGTGGGATTGGTGTGGCGTGTGGTGGGTTCCGTGTATGGCTTTTGATCATTTCTTTGGATTCCTCATGTCTATGTCATTGTTAGAAAAAGTTTGGGCCAAATTGGATGTTAGGTACTAAATTAATTGAATATTATATGAATCCTATAAATTAAAATGGCCAATTTTTGGGCAATCAATTAGGTTAATTTCTCAGAGATAACATTTTATTTCAACAAAATAATGTTGCAGGAATGCTAATCTTATCCATTTGTAACAATAGAAACGATTTCAGAACAATTTAAGATGGTGGGTGTCGAAATCCTCTTTCTTGTGCATTTTGAGGTGGAACAACCCTCCAAATATGAGTGATGTACATTGGGGTCTGTACTCTGCAGTACTAACTGAATGTAATAATGAGCTGTACCCAGTAGAGGGCAGCAAAGCAACATCTATCTGCAGGAATCAATCACTGCCCATGTTTGCTGCAGCGCATGTCTAAAATCCCACATATGATGTACCTGTGTTTGTAGACCAGGTGGGGGCAGTGTTGCATTACTCGCTACACTCTCAGTTTTTGGCACAATGTTTTGCTATCCTCACAAAAGAAACATTTCTAGCCCTCATGCCAATCTGAAGTGGCCTATTTCCCCAACTGAAAGTTGTGAGGAGGAATAGACTAGGGGATATATGACTGAGGCATCTGTGTAAACTGTGATGTCAATTGTTGCCCTGCCATTAACCTCTCTCCCTGTCTCCCTGTCTCTCTGTCTCCCTGTCTCTCTGTCTGTGTCTGTCTGTCTGTCTGTATCTGTCTCTCTCTCTCTCATATATCCTGCTGCCCTGGTCTGACCATTTAGGTAAGTTGATATAAATGATTATGTTTGTGCATAAGCGATTGAAGCAATTGGTTAGACATTTTTAGTTTTGATTGACAGTAATGGTAGGTTGGGACGGAGAGCGTCCTCTCTATTCATCACTGGTGCTGTGTGTGACTGACTGTCCTATTTATCAGCTGTCTCTCCCCATCCTCTCTGTCTTAGTAGGGATGACCTACTCTTTAACTGATATCGCTCTATGGCCGCTACTCTGTCTGGTATTTATTATGTCATATTGCTGTGTGTGCGTGTGTGTGCTATTAATCTTGTGTGTGCTATTAATATTGTCCTATTGCTGAAGGGAGGGGGCTTATCATCAGGATGAAGTACTGTACTGTAGGTTCAAGAGGCTTATCATTAGGATGAAGTACTGTACTGTAGGTTCAATAGGCTGTCAGCTTACCATCAGGATGAAGTACTGTACTATAGGTTCAAGGGGCTTATCATCAGGATGAAGTACTGTACTGTAGGTTCAAGAGGCTTATCATTAGGATGAAGTACTGTACTGTAGGTTCAAGAGGCTTATCATCAGGATGAAGTACTGTACTGTAGGTTCAAGAGGCTGTCACCTTACCATCAGGATGAAGTACTGTACTGTAGGTTCAAGAGGCTTATCATCAGGATGAAGTACTGTACTATAGGTTCAAGGGGCTGTCACCTTACCATCAGGATGAAGTACTGTACTGTAGGTTCAAGAGGCTTATCATCAGGATGAAGTACTGTACTGTAGGTTCAAGGGGCTTATCATCAGGATGAAGTACTGTACTGTAGGTTCAAGAGGCTTATCATCAGGATGAAGTACTGTACTGTAGGTTCAAGAGGCTTATCATCAGGATGAAGTACTGTACTGTAGGTTCAAGAGGCTTATCATCAGGATGAAGTACTGTACTGTAGGTTCAAGAGGCTTATCATCAGGATGAAGTACTGTACTGTAGGTTCAAGAGGCTTATCATCAGGATGAAGTACTGTACTGTAGGTTCAAGAGGCTTATCATCAGGATGAAGTACTGTACTGTAGGTTCAAGAGGCTTATCATCAGGATGAAGTACTGTACTGTAGGTTCAAGAGGCTTATCATCAGGATGAAGTACTGTACTGTAGGTTCAAGAGGCTTATCATCAGGATGAAGTACTGTACTGTAGGTTCAAGGGGCTTATCATCAGGATGAAGTACTGTACTGTAGGTTCAAGGGGCTTATCATCAGGATGAAGTACTGTAGGTTCAAGAGGCTTACCATCAGGATGAAGTACTGTACTGTAGGTTCAAGAGGCTTATCATCAGGATGAAGTACTGTACTGTAGGTTCAAGGGGCTGTCAGCTTATCATCAGGATGAAGTACTGTACTGTAGGTTCAAGAGGCTTATCATCAGGATGAAGTACTGTAGGTTCAAGAGGCTTATCATCAGGATGAAGTACTGTACTGTAGGTTCAAGAGGCTTATCATCAGGATGAAGTACTGTACTATAGGTTCAAGGGGCTGTCACCTTACCATCAGGATGAAGTACTGTACTGTAGGTTCAAGGGGCTTATCATCAGGATGAAGTACTGTACTGTAGGTTCAAGAGGCTTATCATCAGGATGAAGTACTGTACTGTAGGTTCAAGAGGCTGTCAGCTTATCATCAGGATGAAGTACTGTACTGTAGGTTCAAGGGGCTTATCATCAGGATGAAGTACTGTACTGTAGGTTCAAGAGGCTGTCAGCTTATCATCAGGATGAAGTACTGTACTGTAGGTTCAAGAGGCTTATCATCAGGATGAAGTACTGTACTGTAGGTTCAAGAGGCTGTCACCTTACCATCAGGATGAAGTACTGTACTGTAGGTTCAAGGGGCTTATCATCAGGATGAAGTACTGTACTGTAGGTTCAAGAGGCTTATCATCAGGATGAAGTACTGTACTGTAGGTTCAAGAGGCTTATCATCAGGATGAAGTACTGTACTATAGGTTCAAGAGGCTTATCATCAGGATGAAGTACTGTACTATAGGTTCAAGAGGCTTATCATCAGGATGAAGTACTGTACTATAGGTTCAAGAGGCTTATCATCAGGATGAAGTACTGTACTGTAGGTTCAAGGGGCTTATCATCAGGATGAAGTACTGTACTGTAGGTTCAAGAGGCTGTCTTTCGCTTTCTAGGATACAGAATCACTCGGGAAAATGGAAAAAATAGATGACCGCCATTGTATCAATTTGAGGCATCCCTTAGAAGAGCTGTTAAGTGCCTTTCAAAAAAATTAGCTTAATCCCTTTCCACGGCAGCTTTCCTTTATACACTGAACAAAAATATAAACGCAACATGTAAACTATTGTTCCCATATTTCATGAGCTGAAATAAAAGATCCCAGAAATGTTCCCTATGCACAAAAAGCTTATTTCTCTCAAATTTTGTGCACAAATTTGTTTACATCCCTGAGAATTTCTCCTTTGCCAAGATAATCTCTCTACCTGACAGGTTTGGCATATCAAGAAGATGATTAAACCACATTATGATTACACAGGTGCACCTTGTGCTGGGGACAATAACAGGCCACAATTAAAGGCCACTCTGAAATGTGTGGTTTTGTCCCACAGCACAACTAAGAGCATTGTATTTGGTACAAATCATTCTCTTATCTCTAGATCTCAGCCGAATCTGGTAATGAATGGTGTGGCTGTTAAAGTAGTTGAGGAGGCTAAATGACTTGGTGTTACTTTAGATTTGGGTGACAGGTGGTAGCCTAGTGGTTAGAGTATTGGGCCAGTAACCAAAAGGTTGTCTAGATCGAATCCCTAACCTGACAAAGTACAAATCTCTTGTTCTGCCCCTGAACAAGGCAGTTAACCCACTGTTCCTAGGCTGTCATTGTAAATAAGAATTTGTTCTTAACTGACTTGCCTGGTTAACAAAAAAAAAAATATTTACATTTTTCAAATTGTAAACTGTCATGGTCACAACAGATTGAATGGTTGTACAGATGTAGAGAGGTCTGTCCGTAATAAAGAAATGTTCAGATTTTTGACACCACAAGCAAGTCCTGCAGGTTCTACTTTTGTCTTATCTTGCTTATTGTCCAGTCATGTGGTCAAGTGCTGCAAAGAAAGACCTAATTAAACTGCAGCTGGGCCAGAACAGAGGGGAACGTCTTGCTCATCATAGTAATCAGAGGGCTGATATAAATAGTATGCATGCCAGTCTCTCTTGGCTGAGAGTTGAGGAGAGACTGACTGCATCACTTCTTCTTTTTATAAGAAACAATGTGTTGGAAATCCCAAATTGTTTGCATAGTCAACTTTACACACCAGCTCTGACACACACACTTATCCCACCAGACATGCCACCAGGGGTCTTTTCATAGTCCCAAATCCAGAACAAATTCAAGAAAGCTTACAGTGTTATATAGAACCATTATTGCATGGAACTCCCTTCTATCTTGTATTATTCAAATGAACAGCAAACCTGGTTTAAAAAAACAGATAAACCAACACTTCACGGCACAACGCCTCTCCCCTATTTGATCTAGTTATTTTGTGTGTATGTATTGATATGTAGGCTATGTGCCACGTTTTGAGGGAGAATGCATTTGGCTTGCTGACTGCAGAAATGTCCACCAGAGTTCTGCCAGATAATTGCATGTTCATTTCTCTACCATAAGCCGCCTCCAACATCGTTTTAGAGAATTTGTCAGTACGTCCAACCGGCCTCACAACCGCAGACCACATGTATGGCATCGTTTGGGTGAGCGGTTTGTTGATGTCAATGTTGTAAGGTACTGGGTGTCGTGAGTGGGAAGTCAGGCGCAGGAAAACAGAGAGTTCAATATAGTGCTCCTTTAATGCACACACGGTGAACCACGGCCACCCCACTAAACACTGGGTGCTCAAAACAAAATGCCCCAGACACGGGGAACGAAACAGTCCAGCACTATACACGATCATACAACCAACACGTTCCACAGTCCAGCACTATATACCATCATACAACCACCACGTTCCACAGTCCAGCACTATATACCATCATACAACCACCACGTTCCACAGTCCAGCACTATATACCATCATACAACCACCACGTTCCACAGTCCAGCACTATATACTATCATACAACCACCACGTTCCACAGTCCAGCACTATATACTATCATACAACCACCACGTTCCACAGTCCAGCACTATATACCATCATACAACCACCACGTTCCACAGTCCAGCACTATACACTAACATACAACCACCACGTTCCACACTATATACCATCATACAACCACCACGTTCCACAGTTCAGCACTATATACCATCATACAACCACCACGTTCCACAGTCCAGCACTATATACTATCATACAACCACCACGTTCCACAGTCCAGCACTATATACTAACATACAACCACCACGTTCCACACTATATACCATCATACAACCACCACGTTCAACAGTCCAGCACTATATACCATCATACAACCACCACGTTCCACAGTCCAGCACTATATACCATCATACAACCACCACGTTCCACAGTCCAGCACTATATACCATCATACAACCACCACGTTCCACAGTCCAGCACTATACACTAACATACAACCACCACGTTCCACAGTCCAGCACTATATACCATCATACAACCACCACGTTCCACAGTCCAGCACTATATACCATCATACAACCACCACGTTCCACAGTCCAGCACTATACACTAACATACAACCACCACGTTCCACAGTCCAGCACTATATACTATCATACAACCACCACGTTCCACAGTCCAGCACTATATACCATCATACAACCACCACGTTCCACAGTCCAGCACTATATACCATCATACAACCACCACGTTCCACAGTCCAGCACTATATACTACTACAACCACCACGTTACTATATACCATCATACAACCACCACGTTCCACAGTCCAGCACTATATACTATCATACAACCACCACGTTCCACTATATACCATCATACAACCACCACGTTCCACAGTCCAACACTATACACTAACATCATCCACACACCACATACAACCACCGTTCCACAGTCCAGCACTATATACTATCATACAACCACCACGTTCCACACTATATACCATCATACAACCACCACGTTCCACAGTCCAGCACTATATACTATCATACAACCACCACGTTCCACAGTCCAGCACTATATACCATCATACAACCACCACGTTCCACAGTCCAGCACTATATACCATCATACAACCACCACGTTCAACAGTCCAGCACTATATACCATCATACAACCACCACGTTCCACAGTCCAGCACTATATACTATCATACAACCACCACGTTCCACAGTCCAGCACTATATACCATCATACAACCACCACGTTCCACAGTCCAGCACTATATACCATCATACAACCACCACGTTCCACAGTCCAGCACTATATACTAACATACAACCACCACGTTCCACAGTCCAGCACTATATACCATCATACAACCACCACATTCCACAGTCCAGCACTATACACTAACATACAACCACCACGTTCCACACTATATACCATCATACAACCACCACGTTCCACAGTCCAGCACTATATACCATCATACAACCACCACGTTCCACAGTCCAGCACTATATACCATCATACAACCACCACGTTCCACAGTCCAGCACTATATACCATCATACAACCACCACGTTCCACAGTCCAGCACTATATACCATCATACAACCACCACGTTCAACAGTCCAGCACTATATACCATCATACAACCACCACGTTCCACAGTCCAGCACTATACACTAACATACAACCACCACGTTCCACACTATATACCATCATACAACCACCACGTTCAACAATAACAAACACCAGGGTTACAATAATCAATCCCGCACAAAGGAACGGGCGGGCCGGCTGACTAATAAAGCCCAACTAATTACAACCAACTAAAACAGGTGATACCAATAAACACATAAGGAGGGGGAGGAAAGAAATCAGTGGCAGCTAGTAGGCCGGTGACGATGACCGCCGAGCGCCACCCGAACCGGAAGGGGAGCCACCTTCGGTCAAACTCGTGACAAACGTTGTGATCAGAGTTTCCCATGGTGGCGGTGGGGTTATAGTATGGGCAGGCATAAGCTACGGACGTTAACACAATTGCATTTTATCGATGGCAATTTGAATGTACAGAGATAATGTGACAAGATCCTGAGGCCCATTGTTGTTCCATTCATCCACCTCCATCACCTCATGTTTCAGCATGATAATGCAGAGTCCCAAGGATCTGTACAGAATTCCTGGAAGCGTAAAATGTCCCGGTTCTTCCATGGCCTGCATACAGTAGGGCTGACCCCATTTAGTGTTCTGGTCGATAGGCTGTTGGGCGACCAATACTTTTTTATTTGAGCAGTTGCTGAACAATAGTGTTATATTTCACATTCCTTGATTGACTCCTATCTCAGTTGCGGAGCCTTTCAGGGGATGGTACACCAGTATCAACAGTAGCACAATAATGTGCATTTGGAAAGTATTCAGACCCCTTGACTTTTTCCACATTCTGTTACATTACAGCCTTAAATGGATTTAATAAACAATGTTCCTCATCAGTCTACACACAATACCCCCACAAAGCGAAAACAGGTTTTTAGAAATTTTTGCAAAACAGAAATACCTTATTTACGTAAGTATTCCGACCTGTTGCTTATGAGACTCGAAATTGAGCCCAGGTGCATCCTGTTTCCATTGATGATTCTGTTAATGCATTTCTGTTCGTTATTCCTCCTCCACCAAACTTTACAGTTGGCACTATACATTGGGGCAGGTACCTTTCTCTTGGCATCCACCAAACCTAGATTTGTCCGTCGGACTGCCAGAGAACCGCCTTCCCACTGCTCCACAGTCCAATAGCGGCGAGCTTTACACCACTCCAGCCGACTCTTGGCATTGCGCATGGTAATGTTAGGCATAGGTGCGGTTGATGGAAGCCCATTTCATAAATCTCCCAACGAACAGTTCTTGTGCTGTCGTTGCTTCCAGTGGCAGTTTGGAACTCGGTAGTGAGTGTTGCAACCGAGGACAGACTATTTTTTACACGCTTCAGCACTCGGTGGTCTCGTTCTGTGAGCTTGTGTGGCCTACTACTTCAGCACTCGGTGGTCTCGTTCTGTGAGCTTGTGTGGCCTACTACTTCAGCACTCGGTGGTCTCGTTCTGTGAGCTTGTGTGGCCTACTACTTCAGCACTCGGTGGTCTCGTTCTGTGAGCTTGTGTGGCCTACTACTTCAGCACTCGGTGGTCTCGTTCTGTGAGCTTGTGTGGCCTACTACTTCAGCACTCGGTGGTCTCGTTCTGTGAGCTTGTGTGGCCTACTACTTCAGCACTCGGTGGTCTCGTTCTGTGAGCTTGTGTGGCCTACTACTTCAGCACTCGGTGGTCTCGTTCTGTGAGCTTGTGTGGCCTACTACTTCAGCACTCGGTGGTCTCGTTCTGTGAGCTTGTGTGGCCTACTACTTCAGCACTCGGTGGTCTCGTTCTGTGAGCTTGTGTGGCCTACTACTTCAGCACTCGGTGGTCTCGTTCTGTGAGCTTGTGTGGCCTACTACTTCAGCACTCGGTGGTCTCGTTCTGTGAGCTTGTGTGGCCTACTACTTCAGCACTCGGTGGTCTCGTTCTGTGAGCTTGTGTGGCCTACTACTTCAGCACTCGGTGGTCTCGTTCTGTGAGCTTGTGTGGCCTACTACTTCGCTGCTGACTTGTTGTTGCTCCTAGACAGTTCCATGTCACAATAACAGCATTTACAGTTAACTGGGGCAGCTCTAGCAGAGCAGAAATTTGACGAATTGACTAGTTGTAAAGGTGGCATCCTATGACGGTGCCACGTTGAAAGTCACTGAGCTCTTCAGTAAGGCCATTCTACTGCCAATGTTTGTCAATGGAGATTGCATGGCTGTGAGCTCGATTTTATACGGGTGTGGATGAAATAGCTGAATCAAGTCATTTAAAAGGGGTGTCCACATACCTTTGTGTATATATAGTGATGTGTATTGTGTCCACAGAGCTCGCCTGGAAATGAGACCCCCGGTCTCAGTGTTGACTCTCTGTTTGTCACGTTCTGACCTTAGTTCTTTGTTTTAGTATGGTCAGGGCGTGAGTTGAGTGGGTTGTCTATGTTTGTTTTTCTATGAGTTGTTATTTCTGTGTTTGGCCTGGTATGGTTCTCAATCAGAGGCAGCTGTCAATCGTTGTCCCTGATTGAGAACCATACTTAGGCAGCCTGTTTTCACCCTCCTTTTCCGTTTCAGTGTTTGCACCATTTGGGACGGTTTCGGTTTTCATTTTTGGGTCTCTTGTTCTTTTTGTATTTTGTATTCATTTCTCATTAAAAGACATTATGGATACGTACCACGCTGCGCATTGGTCCGATCTCTCCTACTCCTCCTCAGTAGAGGAAGAGGAAATCAGTTACACTGTTAAAACAAGTTTAAATAAAAATAATGAATACAAAAATCAGGCAAGGATGCCAGGGCCCTGGAACATAGGCTGACGTTCAGACTGAAATATGAGATATGACAGGAGTAAACCCACAAGAACAATGAGTTCACATCAAACTCAATCTAGTCAGTGAGTCTACGTTTCAGACTGAGATGTCGGTTCTGCTCTAGAAAGCAAACTGCCCTCCTTTTCAGTTCTCTCCTCCCTCTCTTGTTTTCTCGCTCTATCCTCCCTCTCGTTCTCTCTCTCGTTCTCTCTCCCTCTCGTTCTCTCTCTCTCTCTCTCTCTCTCTCTCTCTCTCTCTCGTTCTCTCTCCCTCTCGTTCTCTCTCCCTCTCGTTCTCTCCCCCTCTCGTTCTCTCTCCCTCTCGTTCTCTCCCCCTCTCGTTCTCTCTCTCTCTCTCTCTCTCTCTCTCTCTCTCTCTCTCTCTCTCTCTCTCTCTCTCTCTCTCTCTCTCTCTCTCTCTCGTTCTCTCTCCCTCTTGTTCTCTCTCCCTCTTGTTCTCTCCCCCTCTCTCTCTCTCTCTCTCTCTCTCTCTCTCTCTCTCTCTCTCTCTCTCTCTCTCTCTCCCTCTCGTTCTCTCTCCCTCTCGTTCTCTCCCCCTCTCGTTCTCTCTCTCTCTCTCTCTCTCTCTCTCTCTCTCTCTGTCTCTCTCTCCCTCTCTCTCTCTCTCTCTCTCTCTCTCTCTCTCTCTCTCTCTCTCTCTCTCTCTCTCTCTCTCCCTCTCTCTCTCTCTCTCTCTCCCTCTCTCTCTCTCTCTCTCTCTCGTTCTCTCTCCCTCTCGTTCTCTCCCCCTCTCGTTCTCTCTCCCTCTCGTTCTCTCTCCCTCTCGTTCTCTCTCCCTCTCGTTTTCTCTCCCTCTCGTTCTCTCTCCCTCTCTTTCTCTCTCCCTCTCGTTCTCTCTCCCTCTCGTTCTCTCTCTCTCTCCATCCCCATCTTATTGTACAGGCTACATACATTAATTGGCCTCTTAATACATATGAATTGCAGGGTTAAATCTGGTCATAGGACACGTGTTGGGACTGTGTGTTATAGATTTGTTATAATAGTCTGAGCAGATTTGGACCTCAGTAACTAAGCATATCGTTAACTTTTGCTACTGGCTACCTCTGTTTTTTAATTTTATTTTTATTTCACCTTTATTTAACCAGGTAGGCTAGATCACCTTTATTTAACCAGGTAGGCCAGATCACCTTTATTTAACCAGGTAGGCTAGTTGAGAACACCTTTATTTAACCAGGTAGGCTAGTTGAGAACAAGTTCTTATTTACAACTACGACCTGGCCAAGATAAAGAAAATCAGCGCGACACAAACAACAACACATAGTTAGACATGGAGTAAACAATAAACAAGCCAATAACACAATAAACAAGCCAATAACACAGAAGAAAAAATAAAAGTTGCTGCATCTTGGGTAAATAAAACCACAGGAGTTTGGGTTGTTGTGTTTGATTGTTGTGACCAGATGCATTGTGGGTTGCAGACTTTGTAAACTGAAATCTGTAACATATCAGACTATGTTTTTATATATATTTGTTTAAATATTTTAGTTTTATTTAACTTTGTCCTGTTGGAGTTCGGAGCTCAAGCATTTCACTGCATTCTGTAGTTATATCTGCAACCCTGTACATTAAATGCTCTAATCTATTATCATGTAATTTGGGAGTTCTGGTATGAAGGAATTCTAGCTGATGCCGAAGGATGCACTTTTCATAAGTTAGAATATCGCCTGAGGATCCACATCACACTACATGATCAGCACATTGAGTGCCAGAAGGAGCCTGGCTGGTAAACAGTAAAACTAAACAAATTATGAGCCTAATTGTTTGTTTGTTGCTTTTATGGATTTTGTCTTGTTGCTTTTTGTTCTATGTTGCTCTGTCTGCATGCTACGTCTTGATTATCCTATGTTGCTCTGTCTGCATGCTACGTCTTGATTATCCTATGTTGCTCTGTCTGCATGCTACGTCTTGATTATCCTATGTTGCTCTGTCTGCATGCTACGTCTTGATTATCCTATGTTGCTCTGTCTGCATGCTACGTCTTGATTATCCTATGTTGCTCTGTCTGCATGCTACGTCTTGATTATCCTATGTTGCTCTGTCTGCATGCTACGTCTTGATTATCCTATGTTGCTCTGTCTGCATGCTACGTCTTGATTATCCTATGTTGCTCTGTCTCATGCACGTCTTGATTATCCTATGTTGCTCTGTCTGCATGCTACGTCTTGATTATCCTATGTTGCTCTGTCATGCTACGTCTTGATTATCCTATGTTGCTCTGTCTGCATGCTACGTCTTGATTATCCTATGTTGCTCTGTCTGCATGCACGTCTTGATTATCCTATGTTGCTCTGTCTGCATGCTACGTCTTGATTATCCTATGTTGCTCTGTCTGCATGCTACGTCTTGATTATCCTATGTTGCTCTGTCTGCATGCTACGTCTTGATTATCCTATGTTGCTCTGTCTGCATGCTACGTCTTGATTATCCTATGTTGCTCTGTCTGCATGCTACGTCTTGATTATCCTATGTTGCTCTGTCTGCATGCTACGTCTTGATTATCCTATGTTGCTCTGTCTGCATGCTACGTCTTGATTATTATCCTACGTCTTGATTATCCTATGTTGCTCTGTCTGCATGCTACGTCTTGATTATCCTATGTTGCTCTGTCTGCATGCTACGTCTTGATTATCCTATGTTGCTCTGTCTGCATGCTACGTCTTGATTATCCTATGTTGCTCTGTCTGCATGCTACGTCTTGATTATCCTATGTTGCTCTGTCTGCATGCTACGTCTTGATTATCCTATGTTGCTCTGCGTGTTGCTCTCTGCTCAATGATTGTCTGTATTGTTATTGTAATTGATTTTAATAACCTGCCCGGGGACTGTGGTTGAAAAGTAGCCGGCTGGCTAAAACCGACACTTTTACTGAAACGTTGATTAATGTGCACTGTCCCTGTAAAAATAAAAATAAACTAAAATTGAGCGTTTCAGGTGTAATTGATCATATCATGAAAACAGTTACAATAGTATGTAGGCTACATCCACATGCGAAGGAGACTCTCTCCCTCTCTCGCTGTCCCTCCCTCTGTCTCACGCACCCGTACACACTGACGACCCAGTTACTGGCCTGTACGTCATTACTTCCCATCAGTCAGCTCTCTGTCTGACCATGAGTGTGACCGTGGAAGGCAGTGCTCTGTCTCTGTTCAGGCCCATGTCCTACATTGGCCCACCTCTGCTCTGTCTGTCTGGCTGCTTTCCCTGGAGGCCTGGAGGAAGTAAAACAGCCCGTCTTGCTGCAGCCCAACCCCAGCCTGCTCCGAGCCCCTGCTGCAGCCCAACCCCAGCCTGCTCCTAGGCCCTGCTGCAGCCCAACCCCAGCCTGCTCCTAGGCCCTGCTGCAGCCCAACCCCAGCCTGCTCCTAGGCCCTGCTGCAGCCCAACCCCAGCCTGCTCCATGTCCCTGCTGCAGCCCAACCCCAGCCTGCTCCATGTCCCTGCTGCAGCCCAACCCCAGCCTACTCCATGTCCCTGCTGCAGCCCAACCCCAGCCTGCTCCTAGGCCCTACTGCAGCCCAACCCCAGCCTGCTCCTAGGCCCTGCTGCAGCCCAACCCCAGCCTGCTCCATGTCCCTGCTGCAGCCCAACCCCAGCCTGCTCCATGTCCCTGCTGCAGCCCAACCCCAGCCTGCTCCTAGGCCCTACTGCAGCCCAACCCCAGCCTGCTCCTAGGCCCTGCTGCAGCCCAACCCCAGCCTGCTCCATGTCCCTGCTGCAGCCCAACCCCAGCCTGCTCCATGTCCCTGCTGCAGCCCAACCCCAGCCTGCTCCTAGGCCCTGCTGCAGCCCAACCCCAGCCTGCTCCATGTCCCTGCTGCAGCCCAACCCCAGCCTGCTCCATGTCCCTGCTGCAGCCCAACCCCAGCCTGCTCCTAGGCCCTACTGCAGCCCAACCCCAGCCTGCTCCTAGGCCCTACTGCAGCCCAACCCCAGCCTGCTCCTAGGCCCTGCTGCAGCCCAACCCCAGCCTGCTCCATGTCCCTGCTGCAGCCCAACCCCAGCCTGCTCCATGTCCCTGCTGCAGCCCAACCCCAGCCTGCTCAATGTCCCTGCTGTAGCCCAACCCCAGCCTGCTCAATGTCCCTGCTGCAGCCCAACCCCAGCCTGCTCCATGTCCCTGCTGCAGCCCAACCCCAGCCTGCTCAATGTCCCTGCTGTAGCCCAACCCCAGCCTGCTCCATGTCCCTGCTTTGCTTTTGAATAAGTTTGAATAAGGCTAACTACTTACAATGTAGTTACAATGGCTAATTAGATTAGAAAGCATGGTGCTAGCAAGTAGTCTCATCATGACAGTGGCAGGCAGGCAGTACAGTGCTCCCCTGTCTCTCTCCAGGCCTATGGCCACTTCTGCCTGCCCGCCTGCCTGCCTGCATGCCTGCCTACCCTGGGGGCCAGAGGAAGTAGAGCAGCCCAGCCTGCTCAGAGTCCCTGCTCTGCTGTGCTTCTTCTAACAACCATGTCAGAATAAGATTTACTCTTACAATGTAGTTACAATGGTGTCCTGTTAGATCATGGTGTCCTGTTAGATCAATGGTGTCCTTTTAGATCATGGTGTCCTGTTAGATCAATGGTGTCCTGTTAAATCATGGTGTCCTGTTAGATCCTGATGTCCTGCTAGATCATGGTGTCCTGTTAGATCATGGTGTCCTGTTAAATCATGGTGTCCTGTTAGATCATGGTTTCCTGTTAGATCATGGTTTCCTGTTAGATCCGGATGTCCTGCTAGATCATGATGTCCTGTTAGATCATGGTGTCCTGTTAGATCCTGATGTCCTGTTAGATCATGGTGTCCTGTTAGATCATGGTGTCCTGTTAGATCATGGTGTCCTGTTAGATCCTGCTGTCCTGCTAGATCATGGTGTCCTGTTAGATCATGGTGTCCTGTTAGATCCTGATGTCCTGCTAGATCATGGTGTCCTTTTAGATCATGGTGTCCTGTTAGATCATGGTGTCCTGTTAGATCATGGTGTCCTGTTAGATCATGGTGTCCTGTTAGATCCTGATGTCCTGCTAGATCATGGTGTCCTGTTAGATCATGGTGTCCTGTTAGATCATGGTGTCCTGCTAGATCATGGTGTCCTGTTAGATCATGGTGTCCTGTTAGATCCTGATGTCCTGCTAGATCATGGTGTCCTGTTAGATCCTGATGTCCTGCTAGATCCTGATGTCCTGTTAGATCCTGATGTCCTGCTAGATCCTGATGTCCTGTTAGATCCTGGTGTCCTGTTAGATCCTGATGTCCTGCTAGATCCTGATGTCTTGTTAGATCCTGATGTCCTGCTAGATCCTGATGTCCTGTTAGATCCTGGTGTCCTGTTAGATCCTGATGTCCTGCTAGATCCTGGTGTCCTGCTAGGTCATGGTGTCCTGTTAGATCATGGTGTCCTGCTAGATCATGGTGTCCTGCTAGGTCATGGTGTCCTGTTAGATCATGGTGTCCTGTTAGATCCTGATGTCCTGCTAGATCATGGTGTCCTGTTAGATCATGGTGTCCTGTTAGATCCTGATGTCCTGCTAGATCAATGGTGTCCTGTTAGATCATGGTGTCCTGTTAGATCATGGTGTCCTGTTAGATCATGGTGTCCTGCTAGATCATGATGTCCTGCTAGGTCATGGTGTCCTGTTAGATCATGGTGTCCTGTTAGATCATGGTGTCCTGTTAGATCATGATGTCCTGCTAGGTCATGGTGTCCTGTTAGATCATGGTGTCCTGTTAGATCATGGTGTCCTGTTAGATCATGGTGTCCTGTTAGATCATGGTTTCCTGTTAGATCATGGTGTCCTGTTAGATCATGATGTCCTGCTAGGTCATGGTGTCCTGTTAGATCATGGTGTCCTGTTAGATCATGGTGTCCTGTTAGATCATGGTGTCCTGTTAGATCCTGCTGTCCTGCTAGATCATGGTGTCCTGTTAGATCATGGTGTCCTGTTAGATCCTGATGTCCTGCTAGATCATGGTGTCCTTTTAGATCATGGTGTCCTGTTAGATCATGGTGTCCTGTTAGATCATGGTGTCCTGTTAGATCATGGTGTCCTGTTAGATCCTGATGTCCTGCTAGATCATGGTGTCCTGTTAGATCATGGTGTCCTGTTAGATCATGGTGTCCTGCTAGATCATGGTGTCCTGTTAGATCATGGTGTCCTGTTAGATCCTGATGTCCTGCTAGATCATGGTGTCCTGTTAGATCCTGATGTCCTGCTAGATCCTGATGTCCTGTTAGATCCTGATGTCCTGCTAGATCCTGATGTCCTGTTAGATCCTGGTGTCCTGTTAGATCCTGATGTCCTGCTAGATCCTGATGTCTTGTTAGATCCTGATGTCCTGCTAGATCCTGATGTCCTGTTAGATCCTGGTGTCCTGTTAGATCCTGATGTCCTGCTAGATCCTGGTGTCCTGCTAGGTCATGGTGTCCTGTTAGATCATGGTGTCCTGCTAGATCATGGTGTCCTGCTAGGTCATGGTGTCCTGTTAGATCATGGTGTCCTGTTAGATCCTGATGTCCTGCTAGATCATGGTGTCCTGTTAGATCATGGTGTCCTGTTAGATCCTGATGTCCTGCTAGATCAATGGTGTCCTGTTAGATCATGGTGTCCTGTTAGATCATGGTGTCCTGTTAGATCATGGTGTCCTGCTAGATCATGATGTCCTGCTAGGTCATGGTGTCCTGTTAGATCATGGTGTCCTGTTAGATCATGGTGTCCTGTTAGATCATGATGTCCTGCTAGGTCATGGTGTCCTGTTAGATCATGGTGTCCTGTTAGATCATGGTGTCCTGTTAGATCATGGTGTCCTGTTAGATCATGGTTTCCTGTTAGATCATGGTGTCCTGTTAGATCATGATGTCCTGCTAGGTCATGGTGTCCTGTTAGATCATGGTGTCCTGTTAGATCATGGTGTCCTGTTAGATCATGGTGTCCTGTTAGATCATGGTGTCCTGTTAGATCATGGTGTCCTTGCACCTCTGCCTGACCTGGGGTTCAGTAGGGATGGGATACATTTTGAATAGCATCATTCATTTTTGTTGGATATCTGGATGTTGGAAATACATTTTCTTTTTAAACTTACGTACCGCTGAGTGAGGGAGAGGCTATAATGCTGCAGCTGCGAAGCGGCTGGTGAGATGGGAGCAGGAAGAGAGAGAGACACTAGTCGGCTACAGCTAGCTGGGCTAATTGAGGCCACACGCTGCACTTTAAAATTAAAAGAATCACAAATGAAATAGTAACACGAGGAATTAAATACAATGCACAAGAAGGGAGCTATATACAGGGAGTACCAGTACCAGATCAATGTGTAGAGGTACGATGTATTAGTAGATATGTAAACGTTATGTAAAGTGGGCTCCCGAGTACCACAGCGGTCTCAGTACTAGAGGCGTCGGTACATACCCTGGTTCGATTCCAGGCTGTATCACAATCGGAGTCCCATAGGGCGGCACACAACTGGGCCAGCGCCGTCCGGGTTAGGGTTTGGCCTGTGGTAGGCTGCCATTGTAAATAAGAATTTGTTCCTAACTGACTTGGCAAGTTAAATAAAGGTTAAATGAAAAGTGATTCGGCATTAGGATGGATAATGATAAGAGTAAAAACAAGGAAGTATAGCTGCCTAGTAAGTCTTCCATCATTTATCTCTATACATCTGTCTCTGGTCTGAGAGGTAAATGGGGCGGCAGGGTAGCCTAGTGGTTAGAGTGGAGGGGCGGCAGGTAGCCTAGTGGTTAGAGTGGAGGGGTGGCAGGTAGCCTAGTGGTTAGAGTGGTGGGGTGGCAGGTAGCCTAGAGGTTAGAGTGGAGGGGTGGCAGGTAGCCTAGTGGTTAGAGTGGAGGGGTGGCAGGTAGCCTAGTGGTTAGAGTGGTGGGGTGGCAGGTAGCCTAGTGGTTAGAGTGGAGGGGCGGCAGGTAGCCTAGAGGTTAGAGTGGAGGGGCGGCAGGGTAGCCTAGTGGTTAGAGTGGAGGGGCGGCAGGGTAGCCTAGTGGTTAGAGTGGAGGGGTGGCAGGGTAGCCTAGTGGTTAGAGTGGAGGGGTGGCAGGGTAGCCTCGTGGTTAGAGTGGAGGGGCGGCAGGTAGCCTAGTGGTTAGAGTGGAGGGGCGGCAGGGTAGCCTAGTGGTTAGAGTGGAGGGGTGGCAGGGTAGCCTAGTGGTTAGAGTGGAGGGGTGGCAGGGTAGCCTCGTGGTTAGAGTGGAGGGCGGCAGGGTAGCCTAGTGGTTAGAGTGGAGGGGCGGCAGGGTAGCCTAGTGGTTAGAGTGGAGGGGTGGCAGGGTAGCCTCGTGGTTAGAGTGGAGGGGCGGCAGGTAGCCTAGTGGTTAGAGTGGAGGGGCGGCAGGGTAGCCTAGTGGTTAGAGTGGAGGGGCGGCAGGTAGCCTAGTGGTTAGAGTGGAGGGGTGGCAGGGTAGCCTCGTGGTTAGAGTGGAGGGGCGGCAGGTAGCCTAGTGGTTAGAGTGGAGGGGCGGCAGGGTAGCCTAGTGGTTAGAGTGGAGGGGCGGCAGGGTAGCCTAGTGGTTAGAGTGGAGGGGTGGCAGAGTAGCCTAGTGGTTAGAGTGGAGGGGCGGCAGGTAGCCTAGTGGTTTGAGTGGAGGGGCGGCAGGTAGCCTAGTGGTTAGAGTGGAGGGGTGGCAGATAGCCTAGTGGTTAGAGTGGAGGGGTGGCAGGTAACCTAGTGGTTAGAGCATTGATCTAGTAACTGAAAGGTTGCCGGATCGGATCCCTGAGCTGACAAGGTAAAAATCTGTTGTTCTGCCCCCTGAGCAAGGCAGTTAACCCACTGTTCCCCTGGTGCTGAAGATGTGGATGCTGATTATGGCAGACCCCCCCACCTCTCTGATTCAGAGGTGGGCTTTCCCACTAGGCTTTCCTCGAAAGCCCTCTTCTCTGGCTTCTGATAGAGATTATGCTGGCTGACAATGTGTCTCCAGTGGGTTATACCGTGGTACAAGCTACTGGCTCAGTGGGTTATACCGTGGTACAAGCTACTGGCTCAGTGGGTTATAGCAGTGGTACAAGTTACTGGCTCAGTGGGTTATAGCAGTGGTACAAGCTACTGGCTCAGTGGGTTATAGCAGTGGTACAAGCTACTGGCTCAGTGGGTTATAGCAGTGGTACTAGCTACTGGCTCAGTGGGTTATACCGTGGTACAAGCTACTGGCTCAGTGGGTTATACCGTGGTACAAGCTACTGGCTCAGTGGGTTATACCGTGGTACAAGCTACTGGCTCAGTGGGTTATACCGTGGTACAAGCTACTGGCTCAGTGGGTTATACCGTGGTACAAGCTACTGGCTCAGTGGGTTATAGCTGTGGTACAAGCTACTGGCTCAGTGGGTTATACCGTGGTACAAGCTACTGGTTCAGTGGGTTATACCGTGGTACAAGCTACTGGCTCAGTGGGTTATACCGTGGTACAAGCTACTGGCTCAGTGGGTTATACCGTGGTACAAGCTACTGCCTCAGTGGGTTATAGCAGTGGTACAAGCTACTGCCTCAGTGGGTTATAGCAGTGGTACAAGCTACTGGCTCAGTGGGTTATAGCAGTGGTACAAGCTACTGGCTCAGTGGGTTATACCGTATTACAAGCTACTGGCTCAGTGGGTTATACCGTGGTACAATCTACTGGCTCAGTGGGTTATACCGTGGTACAAGCTACTGGCTCAGTGGGTTATAGCAGTGGTACAAGCTACTGGCTCAGTGGGTTATACCGTGGTACAAGCTACTGGCTCAGTGGGTTATACCGTGGTACAAGCTACTGGCTCAGTGGGTTATAGCTGTGGTACAAGCTACTGGCTCAGTGGGTTATAGCAGTGGTACAAGCTACTGGCTCAGTGGGTTATACCGTGGTACAAGCTACTGGCTCAGTGGGTTATAGCAGTGGTACAAGCTACTGGCTCAGTGGGTTATAGCAGTGGTACAAGCTACTGGCTCAGTGGGTTATACCGTGGTACAAGCTACTGGCTCAGTGGGTTATAGCAGTGGTACAAGCTACTGGCTCAGTGGGTTATACCGTGGTACAAGCTACTGGCTCAGTGGGTTATAGCAGTGGTACAAGCTACTGGCTCAGTGGGTTATAGCAGTGGTACAAGCTACTGGCTCAGTGGGTTATACCGTGGTACAAGCTACTGGCTCAGTGGGTTATAGCTGTGGTACAAGCTACTGGCTCAGTGGGTTATACCGTGGTACAAGCTACTGGCTCAGTGGGTTTACCGTGGTACAAGCTACTGGCTCAGTGGGTTATGGTACAAGCTACTGGCTCAGTGGGTTATACCGTGGTACAAGCTACTGGCTCAGTGGGTTATAGCGTGGTACAAGCTACTGGCTCAGTGGGTTATAGCAGTGGTACAAGCTACTGGCTCAGTGGGTTATACCGTGGTACAAGCTACTGGCTCAGTGGGTTATACCGTGGTACAAGCTACTGGCTCAGTGGGTTATAGCAGTGGTACAAGCTACTGGCTCAGTGGGTTATACCGTGGTACAAGCTACTGGCTCAGTGGGTTATAGCAGTGGTACAAGCTACTGGCTCAGTGGGTTATACCGTGGTACAAGCTACTGGCTCAGTGGGTTATAGCTGTGGTACAAGCTACTGGCTCAGTGGGTTATACCGTGGTACAAGCTACTGGCTCAGTGGGTTATACCGTGGTACAAGCTACTGGCTCAGTGGGTTATATGGTACAAGCTACTGGCTCAGTGGGTTATACCGTGGTACAAGCTACTGGCTCAGTGGGTTATAGCTGTGGTACAAGCTACTGGCTCAGTGGGTTATACCGTGGTACAAGCTACTGGCTCAGTGGGTTATACCGTGGTACAAGCTACTGGCTCAGTGGGTTATACCGTGGTACAAGCTACTGGCTCAGTGGGTTATACCGTGGTACAAGCTACTGGCTCAGTGGGTTATAGCAGTGGTACAAGCTACTGGCTCAGTGGGTTATACTGGCTCAGTGGGTACAACTGGCAGTGGGTTACTGGCTCAGCTACTGGGCTCAGTGGGTTATACCGTGGTACAAGCTACTGGCTCAGTGGGGGTACAAGCTACTGGCTCAGTGGGTTATAGCTGTGGTACAAGCTACTGGCTCAGTGGGTTATACCGTGGTACAAGCTACTGGCTCAGTGGGTTATAGCAGTGGTACAAGCTACTGGCTCAGTGGGTTATACCGTGGTACAAGCTACTGGCTCAGTGGGTTATAGCTGTGGTACAAGCTACTGGCTCAGTGGGTTATAGCAGTGGTACAAGCTACTGGCTCAGTGGGTTATAGCAGTGGTACAAGCTACTGGCTCAGTGGGTTATACCGTGGTACAAGCTACTGGCTCAGTGGGTTATAGCTGTGGTACAAGCTACTGGCTCAGTGGGTTATACCGTGGTACAAGCTACTGGCTCAGTGGGTTATAGCAGTGGTACAAGCTACTGGCTCAGTGGGTTATACCGTGGTACAAGCTACTGGCTCAGTGGGTTATAGCTGTGGTACAAGCTACTGGCTCAGTGGGTTATAGCAGTGGTACAAGCTACTGGCTCAGTGGGTTATATCTGTGGTACAAGCTACTGGCTCAGTGGGTTATACCGTGGTACAAGCTACTGGCTCAGTGGGTTATAGCAGTGGTACAAGCTACTGGCTCAGTGGGTTATACCGTGGTACAAGCTACTGGCTCAGTGGGTTATAGCAGTGGTACAAGCTACTGGCTCAGTGGGTTATAGCAGTGGTACAAGCTACTGGCTCAGTGGGTTATACCGTGGTACAAGCTACTGGCTCAGTGGGTTATAGCAGTGGTACAAGCTACTGGCTCAGTGGGTTATAGCAGTGGTACAAGCTACTGGCTCAGTGGGTTATACCGTGGTACAAGCTACTGGCTCAGTGGGTTATAGCAGTGGTACAAGCTACTGGCTCAGTGGGTTATACCGTGGTACAAGCTACTGGCTCAGTGGGTTATAGCAGTGGTACAAGCTACTGGCTCAGTGGGTTATAGCAGTGGTACAAGCTACTGGCTCAGTGGGTTATACCGTGGTACAAGCTACTGGCTCAGTGGGTTATAGCTGTGGTACAAGCTACTGGCTCAGTGGGTTATAGCAGTGGTACAAGCTACTGGCTCAGTGGGTTATACCGTGGTACAAGCTACTGGCTCAGTGGGTTATAGCAGTGGTACAAGCTACTGGCTCAGTGGGTTATACCGTGGTACAAGCTACTGGCTCAGTGGGTTATACTGGCGTGGTACAAGCTACTGGCTCAGTGGGTTATAGCAGTGGTACAAGCTACTGGCTCAGTGGGTTATACCGTGGTACAAGCTACTGGCTCAGTGGGTTATACCGTGGTACAAGCTACTGGCTCAGTGGGTTATAGCAGTGGTACAAGCTACTGGCTCAGTGGGTTATACCGTGGTACAAGCTACTGGCTCAGTGGGTTATAGCAGTGGTACAAGCTACTGGCTCAGTGGGTTATACCGTGGTACAAGCTACTGGCTCAGTGGGTTATAGCTGTGGTACAAGCTACTGGCTCAGTGGGTTATACCGTGGTACAAGCTACTGGCTCAGTGGGTTATACCGTGGTACAAGCTACTGGCTCAGTGGGTTATAGCAGTGGTACAAGCTACTGGCTCAGTGGGTTATAGCAGTGGTACAAGCTACTGGCTCAGTGGGTTATACCGTGGTACAAGCTACTGGCTCAGTGGGTTATACCGTGGTACAAGCTACTGGCTCAGTGGGTTATAGCTGTGGTACAAGCTACTGGCTCAGTGGGTTATAGCAGTGGTACAAGCTACTGGCTCAGTGGGTTATAGCAGTGGTACAAGCTACTGGCTCAGTGGGTTATACCGTGGTACAAGCTACTGGCTCAGTGGGTTATAGCTGTGGTACAAGCTACTGGTTCAGTGGGTTATACCGTGGTACAAGCTACTGGCTCAGTGGGTTATACCGTGGTACAAGCTACTGGCTCAGTGGGTTATACCGTGGTACAAGCTACTGCCTCAGTGGGTTATAGCAGTGGTACAAGCTACTGCCTCAGTGGGTTATAGCAGTGGTACAAGCTACTGGCTCAGTGGGTTATAGCAGTGGTACAAGCTACTGGCTCAGTGGGTTATACCGTATTACAAGCTACTGGCTCAGTGGGTTATACCGTGGTACAAGCTACTGGCTCAGTGGGTTATACCGTGGTACAAGCTACTGGCTCAGTGGGTTATAGCAGTGGTACAAGCTACTGGCTCAGTGGGTTATACCGTGGTACAAGCTACTGGCTCAGTGGGTTATAGCAGTGGTACAAGCTACTGGCTCAGTGGGTTATAGCTGTGGTACAAGCTACTGGCTCAGTGGGGTGGTACAAGCTACTGGCAGTGGGTACAAGCTACTGGCTCAGTGGGTTATAGCAGTGGTACAAGCTACTGGCTCAGTGGGTTATACAGTGTACAAGCTACTGGCTCAGTGGGTTATAGCAGTGGTACAAGCTACTGGCTCAGTGGGTTATAGCAGTGGTACAAGCTACTGGCTCAGTGGGTTATACCGTGGTACAAGCTACTGGCTCAGTGGGTTATAGCAGTGGTACAAGCTACTGGCTCAGTGGGTTATAGCAGTGGTACAAGCTACTGGCTCAGTGGGTTATACCGTGGTACAAGCTACTGGCTCAGTGGGTTATAGCTGTGGTACAAGCTACTGGCTCAGTGGGTTATACCGTGGTACAAGCTACTGGCTCAGTGGGTTATAGCCGTGGTACAAGCTACTGGCTCAGTGGGTTATAGCAGTGGTACAAGCTACTGGCTCAGTGGGTTATACCGTGGTACAAGCTACTGGCTCAGTGGGTTATAGCAGTGGTACAAGCTACTGGCTCAGTGGGTTTATAGCAGTGGTACAAGCTACTGGCTCAGTGGGTTATAGCAGTGGTACAAGCTACTGGCTCAGTGGGTTATAGCCGTGGTACAAGCTACTGGCTCAGTGGGTTATAGCTGTGGTACAAGCTACTGGCTCAGTGGGTTATACCGTGGTACAAGCTACTGGCTCAGTGGGTTATAGCAGTGGTACAAGCTACTGGCTCAGTGGGTTATAGCCGTGGTACAAGCTACTGGCTCAGTGGGTTATAGCTGTGGTACAAGCTACTGGCTCAGTGGGTTATACCGTGGTACAAGCTACTGGCTCAGTGGGTTATAGCCGTGGTACAAGCTACTGGCTCAGTGGGTTATAGCCGTGGTACAAGCTACTGGCTCAGTGGGTTATAGCAGTGGTACAAGCTACTGGCTCAGTGGGTTATACCGTGGTACAAGCTACTGGCTCAGTGGGTTATAGCAGTGGTACTGGCTGGCTCAGTGGGTTATACCGTGGTACAAGCTACTGGCTCAGTGGGTTATACCGTGGTACAAGCTACTGGCTCAGTGGGTTATAGCTGTGGTACAAGCTACTGGCTCAGTGGGTTATACCGTGGTACAAGCTACTGGCTCAGTGGGTTATAGCAGTGGTACAAGCTACTGGCTCAGTGGGTTATACCGTGGTACAAGCTACTGGCTCAGTGGGTTATAGCAGTGGTACAAGCTACTGGCTCAGTGGGTTACAAGCTACTGGCTCAGTGGTACAAGCTACTGGCTCAGTGGGTTATAGCAGTGGTACAAGCTACTGGCTCAGTGGGTTATAGCTGTGGTACAAGCTACTGGCTCAGTGGGTTATAGCAGTGGTACAAGCTACTGGCTCAGTGGGTTATACCGTGGTACAAGCTACTGGCTCAGTGGGTTATAGCAGTGGTACAAGCTACTGGCTCAGTGGGGGTGGTACAAGCTACTGGCTCAGTGGTACAAGCTACTGGCTCAGTGGGTTATAGCAGTGGTACAAGCTACTGGCTCAGTGGGTTATAGCTGTGGTACAAGCTACTGGCTCAGTGGGTTATACCGTGGTACAAGCTACTGGCTCAGTGGGTTATAGCAGTGGTACAAGCTACTGGCTCAGTGGGTTATACCGTGGTACAAGCTACTGGCTCAGTGGGTTATAGCTGTGGTACAAGCTACTGGCTCAGTGGGTTATAGCAGTGGTACAACTACTGGCTCAGTGGGCTGTGGTACAAGCTACTGGCTCAGTGGGTTATAGCCGTGGTACAAGCTACTGGCTCAGTGGGTTATAGCAGTGGTACAAGCTACTGGCTCAGTGGGTTATAGCAGTGGTACAAGCTACTGGCTCAGTGGGTTATAGCAGTGGTACAAGCTACTGGCTCAGTGGGTTATAGCAGTGGTACAAGCTACTGGCTCAGTGGGTTATAGCGTGGTACAAGCTACTGGCTCAGTGGGTTATAGCTGTGGTACAAGCTACTGGCTCAGTGGGTTATACCGTGGTACAAGCTACTGGCTCAGTGGGTTATAGCAGTGGTACAAGCTACTGGCTCAGTGGGTTATACTGTGGTACAAGCTACTGGCTCAGTGGGTTATAGCGTGGTACAAGCTACTGGCTCAGTGGGTTATAGCAGTGGTACAAGCTACTGGCTCAGTGGGTTATACCGTGGTACAAGCTACTGGCTCAGTGGGTTATAGCTGTGGTACAAGCTACTGGCTCAGTGGCTAGCAGTGGTACAAGCACTGGCTCAGTGGGTTATATCTGTGGTACAAGCTACTGGCTCAGTGGGTTATACAGTGGTACAAGCTACTGGCTCAGTGGGTTATAGCAGTGGTACAAGCTACTGGCTCAGTGGGTTATACCGTGGTACAAGCTACTGGCTCAGTGGGTTATAGCAGTGGTACAAGCTACTGGCTCAGTGGGTTATAGCAGTGGTACAAGCTACTGGCTCAGTGGGTTATACCGTGGTACAAGCTACTGGCTCAGTGGGTTATAGCAGTGGTACAAGCTACTGGCTCAGTGGGTTATAGCAGTGGTACAAGCTACTGGCTCAGTGGGTTATAGCAGTACCAGTGGTACAAGCTACTGGCTCAGTGGGTTATAGCAGTGGTACAAGCCACTGGCTCAGTGGGTTATAGCAGTGGTACAAGCTACTGGCTCAGTGGGTTATAGCAGTGGTACAAGCTACTGGCTCAGTGGGTTATAGCAGTGGTACAAGCTACTCAGTGGGTTATACCGTGGTACAAGCTACTGGCTCAGTGGGTTATAGCAGTGGTACAAGCTACTGGCTCAGTGGGTTATACCGTGGTACAAGCTACTGGCTCAGTGGGTTATAGCTACTGGTCAGTGGGTTATACAAGCTACTGGCTCAGTGGGTTATACCGTGGTACAAGCTACTGGCTCAGTGGGTTATAGCGTGGTACAAGCTACTGGCTCAGTGGGTTATAGCAGTGGTACAAGCTACTGGCTCAGTGGGTTATACCGTGGTACAAGCTACTGGCTCAGTGGGTGGTACAAGCTACTGGCTCAGTGGGTTATAGCTGTGGTACAAGCTACTGGCTCAGTGGGTTATAGCAGTGGTACAAGCTACTGGCTCAGTGGGTTATAGCAGTGGTACAAGCTACTGACTGGCTCAGTGGGTTATACCGTGGTACAAGCTACTGGCTCAGTGGGTTATAGCTGTGGTACAAGCTACTGGCTCAGTGGGTTATACCGTGGTACAAGCTACTGGCTCAGTGGGTTATACCGTGGTACAAGCTACTGGCTCAGTGGGTTATAGCAGTGGTACAAGCTACTGGCTCAGTGGGTAGCAGTAAGCTACTGGCTCAGTGGGTTATGCCGTGGTACAAGCTACTGGCTCAGTGGGTTATAGCCGTGGTACAAGCTACTGGCTCAGTGGGTTATACCGTGGTACAAGCTACTGGCTCAGTGGGTTATAGCAGTGGTACAAGCTACTGGCTCAGTGGGTTATAGCAGTGGTACAAGCTACTGGCTCAGTGGGTTATACCGCAGTGGTACAAGCTACTGGCTCAGTGGGTTATACCGTGGTACAAGCTACTGGCTCAGTGGGTTATAGCAGTGGTACAAGCTACTGGCTCAGTGGGTTATACCGTGGTACAAGCTACTGGCTCAGTGGGTTATAGCCGTGGTACAAGCTACTGGCTCAGTGGGTTATACCGTGGTACAAGCTACTGGCTCAGTGGGTTATAGCAGTGGTACAAGCTACTGGCTCAGTGGGTTATAGCAGTGGTACAAGCTACTGGCTCAGTGGGTTATAGCCGTGGTACAAGCTACTGGCTCAGTGGGTTATAGCCGTGGTACAAGCTACTGGCTCAGTGGGTTATACCGTGGTACAAGCTACTGGCTCAGTGGGTTATAGCTGTGGTACAAGCTACTGGCTCAGTGGGTTATACCGTGGTACAAGCTACTGGCTCAGTGGGTTAGCCGTGGTACAAGCTACTGGCTCAGTGGGTTATAGCAGTGGTACAAGCTACTGGCTCAGTGGGTTATAGCAGTGGTACAAGCTACTGGCTCAGTGGGTTATACTGTGGTACAAGCTACTGGCTCAGTGGGTTATAGCAGTGGTACAAGCTACTGGCTCAGTGGGTTATAGCAGTGGTACAAGCTACTGGCTCAGTGGGTTATAGCAGTGGTACAAGCTACTGGCTCAGTGGGTTATAGCAGTGGTACAAGCTACTGGCTCAGTGGGTTATACCGTGGTACAAGCTACTGGCTCAGTGGGTTATAGCAGTGTGGGTACAAGCTACTGGCTCAGTGGGTTATAGCAGTGGTACAAGCTACTGGCTCAGTGGGTTATACCGTGGTACAAGCTACTGGCTCAGTGGGTTATAGCAGTGGCAAGCTACTGGCTCAGTGGGTTATAGCCGTGGTACAAGCTACTGGCTCAGTGGGTTATACAGTGGTACAAGCTACTGGCTCAGTGGGTTATAGCAGTGGTACAAGCTACTGGCTCAGTGGGTTATACCGTGGTACAAGCTACTGGCTCAGTGGGTTATACCGTGGTACAAGCTACTGGCTCAGTGGGTTATAGCAGTGGTACAAGCTACTGGCTCAGTGGGTTATAGCAGTGGTACAAGCTACTGGCTCAGTGGGTTATACCGTGGTACAAGCTACTGGCTCAGTGGGTTATAGCAGTGGTACAAGCTACTGGCTCAGTGGGTTATACCGTGGTACAAGCTACTGGCTCAGTGGGTTATAGCAGTGGTACAAGCTACTGGCTCAGTGGGTTATAGCAGTGGTACAAGCTACTGGCTCAGTGGGTTAGTGGGTTGTAGCCGTGGTACAAGCTACTGGCTCAGTGGGTTATACCGTGTACAAGCTACTGGCTCAAGCTACTGGCTCAGTGGGTTATACCGTGGTACAAGCTACTGGCTCAGTGGGTTATAGCTGTGGTACAAGCTACTGGCTCAGTGGGTTATACCGTGGTACAAGCTACTGGCTCAGTGGGTTATACCGTGGTACAAGCTACTGGCTCAGTGGGTTATACCGTGGTACAAGCTACTGGCTCAGTGGGTTATAGCGTGGTACAAGCTACTGGCTCAGTGGGTTATAGCAGTGGTACAAGCTACTGGCTCAGTGGGTTATACCGTGGTACAAGCTACTGGCTCAGTGGGTTATACCGTGGTACAAGCTACTGGCTCAGTGGGTTATAGCTGTGGTACAAGCTACTGGCTCAGTGGGTTATACCGTGGTACAAGCTACTGGCTCAGTGGGTTATAGCAGTGGTACAAGCTACTGGCTCAGTGGGTTATACCGTGGTACAAGCTACTGGCTCAGTGGGTTATAGCTGTGGTACAAGCTACTGGCTCAGTGGGTTATACCGTGGTACAAGCTACTGGCTCAGTGGGTTATACCGTGGTACAAGCTACTGGCTCAGTGGGTTATAGCAGTGGTACAAGCTACTGGCTCAGTGGGTTATAGCAGTGGTACAAGCTACTGGCTCAGTGGGTTATACCGTGGTACAAGCTACTGGCTCAGTGGGTTATAGCAGTGGTACAAGCTACTGGCTCAGTGGGTTATACCGTGGTACAAGCTACTGGCTCAGTGGGTTATAGCTGTGGTACAAGCTACTGGCTCAGTGGGTTATAGCAGTGGTACAAGCTACTGGCTCAGTGGGTTATAGCAGTGGTACAAGCTACTGGCTCAGTGGGTTATACCGTGGTACAAGCTACTGGCTCAGTGGGTTATAGCTGTGGTACAAGCTACTGGCTCAGTGGGTTATACCGTGGTACAAGCTACTGGCTCAGTGGGTTATAGCAGTGGTACAAGCTACTGGCTCAGTGGGTTATACCGTGGTACAAGCTACTGGCTCAGTGGGTTATAGCTGTGGTACAAGCTACTGGCTCAGTGGGTTATAGCAGTGGTACAAGCTACTGGCTCAGTGGGTTATAGCTGTGGTACAAGCTACTGGCTCAGTGGGTTATACCGTGGTACAAGCTACTGGCTCAGTGGGTTATACCGTGGTACAAGCTACTGGCTCAGTGGGTTATACCGTGGTACAAGCTACTGGCTCAGTGGGTTATGTGGTACAAGCTACTGGCTCAGTGGTGGTACAAGCTACTGGCTCAGTGGGTTATAGCAGTGGTACAAGCTACTGGCTCAGTGGGTTATACAGTGGTACAAGCTACTGGCTCAGTGGGTTATAGCTGGCTACAGCTACTGGCTCAGTGGGTTATAGCAGTGGTACAAGCTACTGGCTCAGTGGGTTATAGCAGTGGTACAAGCTACTGGCTCAGTGGGTTATAGCCGTGGTACAAGCTACTGGCTCAGTGGGTTATAGCAGTGGTACAAGCTACTGGCTCAGTGGGTTATACCGTGGTACAAGCTACTGGCTCAGTGGGTTATAGCAGTGGTACAAGCTACTGGCTCAGTGGGTTATAGCAGTGGTACAAGCTACTGGCTCAGTGGGTTATATCTGTGGTACAAGCTACTGGCTCAGTGGGTTATACCGTGGTACAAGCTACTGGCTCAGTGGGTTATAGCTGTGGTACAAGCTACTGGCTCAGTGGGTTATACCGTGGTACAAGCTACTGGCTCAGTGGGTTATGGCCAGTGGGTGGTACAAGCTACTGGCTCAGTGGGTTATACCGTGGTACAAGCTACTGGCTCAGTGGGTTATAGCCGTGGTACAAGCTACTGGCTCAGTGGGTTATACCGTGGTACAAGCTACTGGCTCAGTGGGTTATAGCAGTGGTACAAGCTACTGGCTCAGTGGGTTATACCGTGGTACAAGCTACTGGCTCAGTGGGTTATACCGTGGTACAAGCTACTGGCTCAGTGGGTTATAGCTGTGGTACAAGCTACTGGCTCAGTGGGTTATACCGTGGTACAAGCTACTGGCTCAGTGGGTTATAGCAGTGGTACAAGCTACTGGCTCAGTGGGTTATACTGTGGTACAAGCTACTGGCTCAGTGGGTTATAGCTGTGGTACAAGCTACTGGCTCAGTGGGTTATACCGTGGTACAAGCTACTGGCTCAGTGGGTTATACCGTGGTACAAGCTACTGGCTCAGTGGGTTATAGCAGTGGTACAAGCTACTGGCTCAGTGGGTTATAGCAGTGGTACAAGCTACTGGCTCAGTGGGTTATACCGTGGTACAAGCTACTGGCTCAGTGGGTTATAGCTGTGGTACAAGCTACTGGCTCAGTGGGTTATAGCTGTGGTACAAGCTACTGGCTCAGTGGGTTATAGCTGTGGTACAAGCTACTGGCTCAGTGGGTTATAGCAGTGGTACAAGCTACTGGCTCAGTGGGTTATACCGTGGTACAAGCTACTGGCTCAGTGGGTTATATAGCTACTGGCAGTGGGTTATACCGTGGTACAAGCTACTGGCTCAGTGGGTTATAGCAGTGGTACAAGCTACTGGCTCAGTGGGTTATACCGTGGTACAAGCTACTGGCTCAGTGGGTTATAGCAGTGGTACAAGCTACTGGCTCAGTGGGTTATACAGTGGTACAAGCTACTGGCTCAGTGGGTTATAGCAGTGGTACAAGCTACTGGCTCAGTGGGTTATAGCAGTGGTACAAGCTACTGGCTCAGTGGGTTATAGCTGTGGTACAAGCTACTGGCTCAGTGGGTTATACCGTGGTACAAGCTACTGGCTCAGTGGGTTATACTGGCTCAGTGGTACAAGCTACTGGCTCAGTGGGTTATACCGTGGTACAAGCTACTGGCTCAGTGGGTTATAGCTGTGGTACAAGCTACTGGCTCAGTGGGTTATACTGGCTCAGTGGGTGGTACAAGCTACTGGCTCAGTGGGTTATAGCAGTGGTACAAGCTACTGGCTCAGTGGGTTATACCGTGGTACAAGCTACTGGCTCAGTGGGTTATAGCTGTGGTACAAGCTACTGGCTCAGTGGGTTATAGCAGTGGTACAAGCTACTGGCTCAGTGGGTTATAGCAGTGGTACAAGCTACTGGCTCAGTGGGTTATACCGTGGTACAAGCTACTGGCTCAGTGGGTTATAGCTGTGGTACAAGCTACTGGCTCAGTGGGTTATAGCAGTGGTACAAGCTACTGGCTCAGTGGGTTATATCAGTGTGGTACAAGCTACTGGCTCAGTGGGTTATACTACTGGTCAGTGGGTTATACCAGTGGTAGTGGTACAAGCTACTGGCTCAGTGGGTTATAGCAGCTACTGGCTCAGTGGGTTATACCGTGGTACAAGCTACTGGCTCAGTGGGTTATACCGTGGTACAAGCTACTGGCTCAGTGGGTTATAGCAGTGGTACAAGCTACTGGCTCAGTGGGTTATAGCAGTGGTACAAGCTACTGGCTCAGTGGGTTATACCGTGGTACAGTGGGCTACTGGCTCAGTGGGTTATAGCAGTGGTACAAGCTACTGGCTCAGTGGCTCAGTGGGTTATAGCCGTGGTACAAGCTACTGGCTCAGTGGGTTATAGCAGTGGTACAAGCTACTGGCTCAGTGGGTTATAGCAGTGGTACAAGCTACTGGCTCAGTGGGTTATACCGTGGTACAAGCTACTGGCTCAGTGGGTTATAGCTGTGGTACAAGCTACTGGCTCAGTGGGTTATAGCTGTGGTACAAGCTACTGGCTCAGTGGGTTATACCGTGGTACAAGCTACTGGCTCAGTGGGTTATAGCGTGGTACAAGCTACTGGCTCAGTGGGTTATACCGCGTGGTACAAGCTACTGGCTCAGTGGGTTATAGCTGTGGTACAAGCTACTGGCTCAGTGGGTTATACCGTGGTACAAGCTACTGGCTCAGTGGGTTATACCGTGGTACAAGCTACTGGCTCAGTGGGTTATACCGTGGTACAAGCTACTGGCTCAGTGGGTTATAGCAGTGGTACAAGCTACTGGCTCAGTGGGTTATATCTGTGGTACAAGCTACTGGCTCAGTGGGTTATACCGTGGTACAAGCTACTGGCTCAGTGGGTTATAGCTGTGGTACAAGCTACTGGCTCAGTGGGTTATACCGTGGTACAAGCTACTGGCTCAGTGGGTTATAGCAGTGGTACAAGCTACTGGCTCAGTGGGATAGCTACTGGCTCAGTGGGTTATAGCTGTGGTACAAGCTACTGGCTCAAGCTACTGGCTCAGTGGGTTATAGCTGTGGTACAAGCTACTGGCTCAGTGGGTTATACCGTGGTACAAGCTACTGGCTCAGTGGGTTATAGCAGTGGTACAAGCTACTGGCTCAGTGGGTTATAGCAGTGGTACAAGCTACTGGCTCAGTGGGTTATAGCAGTGGTACAAGCTACTGGCTCAGTGGGTTATACCGTGGTACAAGCTACTGGCTCAGTGGGTTATAGCTGTGGTACAAGCTACTGGCTCAGTGGGTTATAGCAGTGGTACAAGCTACTGGCTCAGTGGGTTATAGCAGTGGTACAAGCTACTGGCTCAGTGGGTTATACCGTGGTACAAGCTACTGGCTCAGTGGGTTATAGCTGTGGTACAAGCTACTGGCTCAGTGGGTTATAGCAGTGGTACAAGCTACTGGCTCAGTGGGTTATAGCAGTGGTACAAGCTACTGGCTCAGTGGGTTATACCGTGGTACAAGCTACTGGCTCAGTGGGTTATAGCTGTGGTACAAGCTACTGGCTCAGTGGGTTATAGCAGTGGTACAAGCTACTGGCTCAGTGGGTTATATCTGTGGTACAAGCTACTGGCTCAGTGGGTTATACCGTGGTACAAGCTACTGGCTCAGTGGGTTATAGCAGTGGTACAAGCTACTGGCTCAGTGGGTTATACCGTGGTACAAGCTACTGGCTCAGTGGGTTATAGCAGTGGTACAAGCTACTGGCTCAGTGGGTTATAGCAGTGGTACAAGCTACTGGCTCAGTGGGTTATACCGTGGTACAAGCTACTGGCTCAGTGGGTTATAGCTGTGGTACAAGCTACTGGCTCAGTGGGTTATACCGTGGTACAAGCTACTGGCTCAGTGGGTTATACCGTGGTACAAGCTACTGGCTCAGTGGGTTATAGCAGTGGTACAAGCAACATTGGAGTTGTGGATAAACTGAATAAATGTGTCACTATCAATGTTGACAGTTCTCTAAGTCATGTCATGTGGCTGTGTGACTCTGATATAGCCCTCTTCCCTGGGTTCTGGCTGTGTAACTCTGATATAGCCCTCTTCCCTGGGTTCTGGTAGTGCGACTCTGATATAGCCCTCTTCCCTGGGTTCTGGCAGTGATAGTGACTCTGGCTGTGTGACTCTGATATAGCCCTCTTCCCTGGGTTCTGGTAGTGCGACTCTGATATAGCCCTCTTCCCTGGGTTCTGGTAGTGCGACTCTGATATAGCCCTCTTCCCTGGGTTCTGGTAGTGTAACTCTGATATAGCCCTCTTCCCTGGGTTCTGGTAGTGTAACTCTGATATAGCCCTCTTCCCTGGGTTCTGGTAGTGTAACTCTGATATAGCCCTCTTCCCTGGGTTCTGGTAGTGTAACTCTGATATAGCCCTCTTCCCTGGGTTCTGGTAGTGTAACTCTGATATAGCCCTCTTCCCTGGGTTCTGTAGTGTAACTCTGATATAGCCCTCTTCCCTGGGTTCTCTGTGTAACTCTGATATAGCCCTCTTCCCTGGGTTCTGTAGTGACTCTGATATAGCCCTCTTCCCTGGGTTCTGGCTGTGTGACTCTGATATAGCCCTCTTCCCTGGGTTCTGGTAGTGCGACTCTGATATAGCCCTCTTCCCTGGGTTCTGGCAGTGATAGTGACTCTGGCTGTGTGACTCTGATATAGCCCTCTTCCCTGGGTTCTGGTAGTGCGACTCTGATATAGCCCTCTTCCCTGGGTTCTGGCAGGGATAGTGACTCTGGCTGTGTGACTCTGATATAGCCCTCTTCCCTGGGTTCTGGCAGGGATAGTGACTCTGGCTGTGTGACTCTGATATAGCCCTCTTCCCTGGGTTCTGGCAGGGATAGTGACTCTGGCTGTGTGACTCTGATATAGCCCTCTTCCCTGGGTTCTGGCTGTGTAACTCTGATATAGCCCTCTTCCCTGGGTTCTGGCTGTGTAACTCTGATATAGCCCTCTTCCCTGGGTTCTGGTAGTGCGACTCTGATATAGCCCTCTTCCCTGGGTTCTGGCTGTGTGACTCTGATATAGCCCTCTTCCCTGGGTTCTGGTAGTGCGACTCTGATATAGCCCTCTTCCCTGGGTTCTGGCAGTGATAGTGACTCTGGCTGTGTGACTCTGATATAGCCCTCTTCCCTGGGTTCTGGCAGGGATAGTGACTCTGGCTGTGTGACTCTGATATAGCCCTCTTCCCTGGGTTCTGGTAGTGCGACTCTGATATAGCCCTCTTCCCTGGGTTCTGGTAGTGCGACTCTGATATAGCCCTCTTCCCTGGGTTCTGGTAGTGTAACTCTGATATAGCCCTCTTCCCTGGGTTCTGGTAGTGTAACTCTGATATAGCCCTCTTCCCTGGGTTCTGGTAGTGTAACTCTGATATAGCCCTCTTCCCTGGGTTCTGGTAGTGTAACTCTGATATAGCCCTCTTCCCTGGGTTCTGGTAGTGTAACTCTGATATAGCCCTCTTCCCTGGGATCTGGTAGTGTAACTCTGATATAGCCCTCTTCCCTGGGTTCTGGTAGTGTAACTCTGATATAGCCCTCTTCCCTGGGTTCTGGTAGTACGACTCTGATATAGCCCTCTTCCCTGGGTTCTGGTAGTGCGACTCTGATATAGCCCTCTTCCCTGGGTTCTGGTAGTGCGACTCTGATATAGCCCTCTTCCCTGGGTTCTGGCAGTGATAGTGATTCTGGCTGTGCGACTCTGATATAGCCCTCTTCCCTGGGTTCTGGCAGTGATAGTGACTCTGATATAGCCCTCTTCCCTTGGTTCTGGCAGGGATAGTGACTCTGGCTGTGCGACTCTGATATAGCCCTCTTCCCTGGGTTCTGGCAGTGATAGTGACTCTGGCTGTGTGACTCTGATATAGCCCTCTTCCCTGGGTTCTGGCAGTGATAGTGACTCTGGCTGTGTGACTCTGATATAGCCCTCTTCCCTGGGTTCTGGCAGTGATAGTGACTCTGGCTGTGTGACTCTGATATAGCCCTCTTCCCTGGGTGATAGTAACTCTGGCTGTGCGGCTCTGATATAGCCCTCTTCCCTCGGTTCTGGCAGTGATAGTGACTCTGGCTGTGTGACTCTGATATAGCCCTCTTCCCTGGGTTCTGGCTGTGTGACTCTGATATAGCCCTCTTCCCTGGGTTCTGGCTGTGTGACTCTGATATAGCCCTCTTCCCTGGGTTCTGGCAGGGATAGTGTCTCTGGCTGTGCGGCTCTGATATAGCCCTCTTCCCTGGGTTCTGGCTGTGTGACTCTGATATAGCCCTCTTCCCTGGGTTCTGGCTGTGTGACTCTGATATAGCCCTCTTCCCTGGGTTCTGGCAGTGTGACTCTGATATAACCCTCTTCCCTGGGTTCTGGCAGGGATAGTGTCTCTGGCTGTGCGGCTCTGATATAGCCCTCTTCCCTGGGTTCTGGCAGGGATAGTGACTCTGGCTGTGTGACTCTGATATAGCCCTCTTCCCTGGGTTCTGGCTGTGTGACTCTGATATAGCCCTCTTCCCTGGGTTCTGGCAGTGTGACTCTGATATAACCCTCTTCCCTGGGTTCTGGCAGTGATAGTGACTCTGGCTGTGCGGCTCTGATATAGCCCTCTTCCCTGGGTTCTGGCAGGGATAGTGACTGGCTGTGCCTCTCGCCCTCTCCCTGTATACTCTTTTCAATACATGCAGTAAGTCTTCCCAATCTATCTCAATCTGTGGCTCTGGTATGGAAAGCCATTTTCCCTGGTTGTGATAGTGATGGTGGCTCTGATAAAGTGATAGTGGCTCTCTGGATCTGGCCCTCTCCCTGTTTAGATTGTCTGATGACAGAGAGATCAATAATAGCCATTGCCTGGGGAAGGACATTGGTTTATGGCCGCTGCTGATGAGCTGAGATTGGATTGTTGTAAGGACACACACACACACACACACACACACACACACACACACACACACACACACACACACACACACACACACACATTTCCGTGTCCTTATCGGTTTATCAGAACTAGGCCACAGCATGTCTAGAGTTAGCTGCTGGTCCTCATTCTGCAGGCCCCACTGAGCATGCTCTATAGCTCCTCACTGCTGATGAGGGCTGGGCACTAGGTAGCACAACCTAGGCAGCAGCAAGCAGCCAGCATCCCCACTTTTACCTCGCTACAACGAAGGACTCTCTCTCTCACACACACACACACACACGTCAGTGTGAGTTGAGGTGTGAAGCTTTCATAAAGGCACAGGGATCGTTACTAATAGTACTGCACCTTACAGATTCTCATATCCGGTAAGCGACACATGCTGTGGCATGTTTTTACGTGTCTGTGGTGAAAACGATTGTTGATGATGATAATATTGAATTACTTGGTGATGAATGAATCAGATATTGTCTCTTGACAACGTTTCGATTGTTTGAGGTTGATTGTTTCTGTGATCCATTAAAAAATGCCTTAGATCTTGTGATAACCTATTGAGAGAATTAGTCAACTCTCAATATGTTAAGACTATTTTTACGACTTAGACAGTGACCGTGGGAAAGATAGTAGTATAGGAAAAACCCAACTCGATAGTGTCTATGACCGCCTAGAGAAGTGTCTATGACCATCTCGGTAGTGTCTATGACCGCCTAGAGAAGTGTCTATGACCGCCTAGAGAAGTGTCTATGACCATCTAGAGAAGTGTCTATGACCGCCTAGAGAAGTGTCTATGACCGTCTAGAGAAGTGTCTATGACCGCCTAGAGAAGTGTCTATGACCGTCTAGAGAAGTGTCTATGACCGTCTAGAGAAGTGTCTATGACCGTCTCGGTAGTGTCTATGACCGTCTAGAGAAGTGTCTATGACCGTCTAGAGAAGTGTCTATGACCGTCTAGAGAAGTGTCTATGACCGTCTAGAGAAGTGTCTATGACCGTCTCGGTAGTTGTTTCTATGACCGTCTCGGTAGTGTCTATGACCATCTCGGTAGTGTCTATGACCGTCTCGGTAGTGTCTATGACCGTCTAGAGAAGTGTCTATGACCGTCTCGGTAGTGTCTATGACCGTCTCGGTAGTTGTTTCTATGACCGTCTCGGTAGTGTCTATGACCGTCTCGGTAGTGTCTATGACTGTCTCGGTAGTGTCTATGACCGTCTCGGTAGTGTCTATGACCGTCTCGGTAGTGTCTATGACCGTCTAGAGAAGTGTCTATGACCGCCTAGAGAAGTGTCTATGACCATCTCGGTAGTGTCTATGACCGTCTCGGTAGTGTCTATGACCGTCTCGGTAGTGTCTATGACCGTCTAGAGAAGTGTCTATGACCGTCTCGGTAGTGTCTATGACCGTCTCGGTAGTGTCTATGACCGTCTCGGTAGTGTCTATGACTGTCTCGGTAGTGTCTATGACCGTCTCGGTAGTGTCTAGTGTCTATGACCGTCTCGGTAGTGTCTATGACCGTCTAGAGAAGTGTCTATGACCGCCTAGAGAAGTGTCTATGACCATCTCGGTAGTGTCTATGACCGTCTCGGTAGTGTCTATGACCGTCTCGGTAGTGTCTATGACCGTCTCGGTAGTGTCTATGACCGTCTCGGTAGTTGTTTCTATGACCGTCTCGGTAGTGTCTATGACCGTCTCGGTAGTGTCTATGACCGTCTAGAGAAGTGTCTATGACCGCCTAGAGAAGTGTCTATGACCATCTCGGTAGTGTCTATGACTGTCTCGGTAGTGTCTATGACCGTCTCGGTAGTGTCTATGACCGTCTCGGTAGTGTCTATGACCGTCTCGGTAGTTGTTTCTATGACCCTCGGTAGTGTCTATGACTGTCTCGGTAGTGACCGTCTCGGTAGTGTCTATGACCGTCTCGAGTGTCTATGACCGTCTCGGTAGTGTCTATGACCGTCTCGATAGTGTCTATGACCGTCTCGGTAGTGTCTATGACCGTCTCGGTAGTGTCTATGACTGTCTCGGTAGTGTCTATGACTGTCTCGGTAGTGTCTATGACCGTCTCGGTAGTTGTTTCTATGACCGTCTCAGTAGTGTCTATGACTGTCTCGGTAGTGTCTATGACTGTCTCGGTAGTGTCTATGACTGTCTCGGTAGTGTCTATGACTGTCTCGGTAGTTGTTTCTATGACCGTCTCAGTAGTGTCTATAACCGTCTCGGTAGTGTCTATGACTGTCTCGGTAGTTGTTTCTATGACCGTCTCGGTAGTGTCTATGACCGTCTCGGTAGTGTCTATGACCGTCTCGGTAGTGTCTATAACCGTCTCGGTAGTGTCTATGACCGTCTCGGTAGTGTCTATGACCGTCTCGGTAGTGTCTATGACCGTCTCAGTAGTGTCTATAACCGTCTCGGTAGTGTCTATGACTGTCTCGGTAGTTGTTTCTATGACCGTCTCGGTAGTGTCTATGACTGTCTCGGTAGTGTCTATGACCATCTCGGTAGTGTCTATGACCATCTCGGTAGTGTCTATGACCGTCTGGTAGTGTCTATGTCTAGAGAAGTGTCTATGACCGCCTAGAGAAGTGTCTATGACCGTCTAGGAAGTGTCTATGACCGTCTAGAGAAGTGTCTATGACCGTCTCGGTAGTGTGACCGTCTAGAGAAGTGTCTATGACCGTCTAGAGAAGTGTCTATGACCGTCTAGAGAAGTGTCTATGACCGTCTAGAGACCAGTGTCTATGACCGTCTCGGAGTTGTTTCTATGACCGTCTCGGTAGTGTCTATGACCACGGCAGTGTCTATGACCGTCTCGGTAGTGTCTATGACCGTCTCGGTAGTGTCTATGACCGTCTCGGTAGTGTTTCTATGACCGTCTCGGTAGTGTCTATGACCGCCTCGGTAGTGTCTGTCTCTAGTGTGACCGTCTCGGTAGTGTCTATGACCGTCTCGGTAGTGTCTATGACCGTCTAGAGAAGTGTCTATGACCATCTCGGTAGTGTCTATGACCGTCTCGGTAGTGTCTATGACCGTCTCGGTAGTGTCTATGACCGTCTAGAGAAGTGTCTATGACCGTCTCGGTAGTGTCTATGACCGTCTCGGTAGTGTCTATGACCGTCTCGGTAGTGTCTATGACTGTCTCGGTAGTGTCTATGACCGTCTCGGTAGTGTCTAGTGTCTATGACCGTCTCGGTAGTGTCTATGACCGTCTAGAGAAGTGTCTATGACCGCCTAGAGAAGTGTCTATGACCATCTCGGTAGTGTCTATGACCGTCTCGGTAGTGTCTATGACCGTCTCGGTAGTGTCTATGACCGTCTCGGTAGTGTCTATGACCGTCTCGGTAGTTGTTTCTATGACCGTCTCAGTAGTGTCTATAACCGTCCTCGGTAGTGTATGACTGTCTGTCTATGACCGTCTCGGTAGTGTCCGTCTCGGTAGTGTCTATGACGTCTCGGTAGTGTTTCTATGATTCGGTAGTGTCTCGGTAGTGTCTATAACCGTCTCGGTAGTGTCTATGACCGTCTCGGTAGTGTCTATGACCGTCTCGGTAGTGTCTATGACCGTCTCAGTAGTGTCTATAACCGTCTCGGTAGTGTCTATGACTGTCTCGGTAGTTGTTTCTATGACCGTCTCGGTAGTGTCTATGACCGTCTCGGTAGTGTCTATGACTGTCTCGGTAGTGTCTATGACCATCTCGGTAGTGTCTATGACCGTCTCGGTAGTGTCTATGACCGTCTAGAGAAGTGTCTATGACCGCCTAGAGAAGTGTCTATGACCGTCTAGAGAAGTGTCTATGACCGTCTAGAGAAGTGTCTATGACCGTCTCGGTAGTGTCTATGACCGTCTAGAGAAGTGTCTATGACCGTCTAGAGAAGTGTCTATGACCGTCTAGAGAAGTGTCTATGACCGTCTAGAGAAGTGTCTATGACCGTCTCGGTAGTTGTTTCTATGACCGTCTCGGTAGTGTCTATGACCATCTCGGTAGTGTCTATGACCGTCTCGGTAGTGTCTATGACCGTCTAGAGAAGTGTCTATGACCGTCTCGGTAGTGTCTATGACCGTCTCGGTAGTTGTTTCTATGACCGTCTCGGTAGTGTCTATGACCGTCTCGGTAGTGTCTATGACTGTCTCGGTAGTGTCTATGACCGTCTCGGTAGTGTCTATGACCGTCTCGGTAGTGTCTATGACCGTCTAGAGAAGTGTCTATGACCATCTCGGTAGTGTCTATGACCGTCTCGGTAGTGTCTATGACCGTCTCGGTAGTGTCTATGACCGTCTAGAGAAGTGTCTATGACCGTCTCGGTAGTGTCTATGACCGTCTCGGTAGTGTCTATGACTGTCTCGGTAGTGTCTATGACCGTCTCGGTAGTGTCTAGTGTCTATGACCGTCTCGGTAGTGTCTATGACCGTCTAGAGAAGTGTCTATGACCGCCTAGAGAAGTGTCTATGACCATCTCGGTAGTGTCTATGACCGTCTCGGTAGTGTCTATGACCGGTAGTGTCTATGACCTCTCGGTAGTGTAGTCTCGGTAGTTGTTTCTATGACCGTCTCGGTAGTGTCTATGACCGTCTCGGTAGTGTCTATGACCGTCTAGAGAAGTGTCTATGACCGCCTAGAGAAGTGTCTATGACCATCTCAGTAGTGTCTATGACTGTCTCGGTAGTGTCTATGACCGTCTCGGTAGTGTCTATGACCGTCTCGGTAGTGTCTATGACCGTCTCGGTAGTTGTTTCTATGACCGTCTCGGTAGTGTCTATGACTGTCTCGGTAGTGTCTATGACCGTCTCGGTAGTGTCTATGACCGTCTCGGTAGTGTCTATGACCGTCTCGGTAGTGTCTATGACCGTCTCGATAGTGTCTATGACCGTCTCGGTAGTGTCTATGACCGTCTCGGTAGTGTCTATGACTGTCTCGGTAGTGTCTATGACTGTCTCGGTAGTGTCTATGACCGTCTCGGTAGTTGTTTCTATGACCGTCTCAGTAGTGTCTATGACTGTCTCGGTAGTGTCTATGACTGTCTCGGTAGTGTCTATGACTGTCTCGGTAGTGTCTATGACTGTCTCGGTAGTTGTTTCTATGACCGTCTCAGTAGTGTCTATAACCGTCTCGGTAGTGTCTATGACTGTCTCGGTAGTTGTTTCTATGACCGTCTCGGTAGTGTCTATGACCGTCTCGGTAGTGTCTATGACCGTCTCGGTAGTGTCTATAACCGTCTCGGTAGTGTCTATGACCGTCTCGGTAGTGTCTATGACCGTCTCGGTAGTGTCTATGACCGTCTCAGTAGTGTCTATAACCGTCTCGGTAGTGTCTATGACTGTCTCGGTAGTTGTTTCTATGACCGTCTCGGTAGTGTCTATGACCGTCTCGGTAGTGTCTATGACTGTCTCGGTAGTGTCTATGACCATCTCGGTAGTGTCTATGACCGTCTCGGTAGTGTCTATGACCGTCTCAGTAGTGTCTGACCGTCTCGGTAGTATCTATGACCGTCTCAGTAGTATCTATGACCGTTTCTGTAGTTGTTTCTATGACCGTCTCTGTAGTGTCTGACTGTCTCTAGTTGTTTCTTGTCTCGGTAGTGTCTATGGAATGGCGGAGGGGAAGAGGAGTTGCTTATATTTACAACTTAGGGTTGGATTTTCCTTTTACTCTGTGGCTGCTGTGGAAAGCAGTGTGGTGTTATTTTTTTTGTTGTTGCTGGGAACGGAAAATGAGCTGTTTGAAATGAGGTATGTAAGTTATTTTATTATGGTTTGGGAGAGGGATGCTTGTTACTGTAGCTACATGAACTGCTTGCTTGCCCACTATGTTGAATAGAGGTGTTACTGTATCCTACTTCTCCCTGTTGGAATACGGTAGGCTATGGCTCTTCATTATGTTTTGGCGAGAGGTGCTGTTACCATTTTCTCTTGGTCAGTTTCTATGGAAGGAGGATGTACTGAGGTCTTCACTATGTTTTGGAGAGTGGCGTTGTTACTGCTTTGTCTCTGTGCCTGTCAGTTTCCTTGGCAACATGACTAAATGACTGAGGTGATGATTATTGTGTCCTGTCAAATAACTGTTACATTCCATGAATCTCTGACCGCACCACCTGCATAACACGTTCTACCATGAACAGAGACGCTCACAATCATCTCTGTGCTGTCAGCCTGTTGATCTGGCAGTGGACCGTATCTAGTGAGTAAGGTGTGAGTGCCCTTTCCCATCGTGTGCCTAGGAGGTGTGTGTGTGTGTGGCCATTCTTGTCAGAGTGAGTGACGTGTGTGTGTGTGTGTGTGGTGTCCCCACTAGTCTCTCGCTGACACGGCTGGCAGAGGTCTCGTGCTCGGAGGTGACACTCTAGTCATTTCCGTGACATGCTCTGAGACAGACTGAGTAGGTAGGCCTTAGACTTTTCCTAACCGATTCTCTGCCTTTTGTGAATCCACGGGTTACACATCGTAGTGAGCGATTTTCTAGATTGCCCACTGGGGCTTAGAGAAAGTCAACAGTCAATTCCTGCCCAAGTCATTTCCTAATGCCTGAGATTTAATTTTCTCAGAGCAACACGTGTCCTAAATTGAACCCTTGTTCCCGATATAATGCCCATCCTGACCTGAGGCTCTTATTATTCCCGTTCTTAGAAAATTATGAAAAGGTTAAAGAGGTCAAACGGGGTTTCTGATATTAGTTTAATGTAGAGACCTCTTGTAAAGTAAGTGAAGCCTAACTTGGAATTAATGTGTTTTTATTTTATTCTTGTAATTGGAAGGTTGAGATGTGAGTAGGAGGTGATAGAGGGGCTTTCATGGAGCTGTGAGTAGGAGGTGGTAGAGGGGCTTTCATGGAGCTGTGAGTAGGAGGTGGTAGAGGGGCTTTCATGGAGCTGTGAGTAGGAGGGGGTAGAGGGGCTTTCATAGAGCTGTGAGTAGGAGGGGGTAGAGGGGCTTTCATGGAGCTGTGAGTAGGAGGTGGTAGAGAGGCTTTCTTGGAGCTGTGAGTAAGAGGTGGTAGAGGGGCTTTCATGGAGCTGTGAGTAGGAGGGGGTAGAGGGGCTTTCATAGAGCTGTGAGTAGGAGGTGGTAGAGGGGCTTTCATGGAGCTGTGAATAGGAGGGGGTAGAGGGGCTTTCATGGAGCTGTGAGTAGGAGGGGGTAGAGGGGCTTTCATGGAGCTATGAGGAGGAGGAGGTAGAGGGGCTTTCATGGAGATATGAGGAGGAGGAGGTAGAGTGGAGGGGCTTTCATGGAGCTGTGAGTAGGAGGGGGTAGAGGGGCTTTCATGGAGCTATGAATAGGAGGGTGTAGAGGGGCTTTCATGGAGCTATGAGGAGGAGGAGGTAGAGTAGAGGGGCTTTCATGGAGCTTTGAGGGGGAGAAGGTAGAGCGGAGGGGCTTTCATGGAGCTATGAGGAGGAGGAGGTAGAGTAGAGGGGCTTTCATGGAGCTATGAGGAGGAGGAGGTAGAATAGAGGGGCTTTCATGGAGCTATGAGGAGGAGAAGGTAGAGTGGAGGGGCTTTCATGGAGCTATGAGGAGGAGAAGGTAGAGTGGAGGGGCTTTCATGGAGCTATGAGGAGGAGGAGGTAGAGTAGAGGGGCTTTCATGGAGCTATGAGGAGGAGGAGGTAGAATAGAGGGGCTTTCATGGAGCTATGAGGAGGAGAAGGTAGAGTGGAGGGGCTTTCATGGAGCTATGAGTAGGAGGAGGTAGAGTAGAGGGGCTTTCATGGAGCTATGAGGAGGAGAAGGTAGAGTGGAGGGGCTTTCATGGAGCTATGAGTAGGAGGAGGTAGAGTAGAGGGGCTTTCATGGAGCTATGAGGAGGAGAAGGTAGAGTGGAGGGGCTTTCATGGAGCTGTGAGTAGGAGGGGGTAGAGGGGCTTTCATGGAGCTGTGAATAGGAGGGGGTAGAGGGGCTTTCATGGAGCTGTGAGTAGGAGGTGGTAGAGGGGCTTTCATGGAGCTGTGAGTAGGAGGGGGTAGAGGGGCTTTCAGAGCTGTGAGTAGGAGGGGGTAGAGGGGCTTTCATGGAGCTGTGAGTAGGAGGTGGTAGAGGGGCTTTCTTGGAGCTGTGAGTAAGATGTGGAGAGGGGCTTTCATGGAGCTGTGAGTAGGAGGGGGAGGGGCTTTCATGGAGCTGTGAATAGGAGGGGGCAGAGGGCTTTCATGGAGCTGTGAGTAGGAGGTGGTAGAGGGGCTTTCATGGAGCTGTGAGTAGGAGGGGTAGAGGGCTTCACAGAGCTGTGAGTAGGAGGGGGTAGAGGGGCTTTCATGGAGCTGTGAGTAGGAGGTGGTAGAGGGGCTTTCTTGGAGCTGTGAGTAAGAGGTGGTAGAGGGGCTTTCATGGAGCTGTGAGTAGGAGGGGGTAGAGGGGCTTTCAGAGCTGTGAGTAGGAGGTGGTAGAGGGGCTTTCATGGAGCTGTGAATAGGAGGGGGTAGAGGGCTTTCATGGAGCTGTGAGTAGGAGGGGGTAGAGGGGCTTTCATGGAGCTGTGAGTAGAGGGGGTAGAGGGGCTTTCATGGAGCTGTGAGTAGGAGGTGGTAGAGGGGCTTTCATGAAGCTGTGAGTAGGAGGTGGTAGAGGGCTTTCATGGAGCTGTGAGTAGGAGGTGGTAGAGGGGCTTTCATGGAGCTGTGAGTAAGAGGTGGTAGGGGCTTTCATGGAGCTGTGAGTAGGAGGTAGAGGGGCTTTCATGGAGCTGTGAGTAGGAGGGGTAGAGGGGCTTTCATAGAGCTGTGAGTAGGAGGGGGTAGAGGGGCTTTCATAGAGCTGTGAGTAGGAGGGGGTAGAGGGGCTTTTATGGAGCTGTGAGTAGGAGGTGGAGAGGGCTTTCTTGGAGCTGTGAGTAGGAGGGGGTAGAGGGGCTTTCATGGAGCTGTGAGTAGGAGGGGGTAGAGGGGCTTTCATGGAGCTATGAGGAGGAGGAGGTAGAGTAGAGGGGCTTTCATGGAGCTATGAGGAGGAGGAGGTAGAATAGAGGGGCTTTCATGGAGCTATGAGGAGGAGAAGGTAGAGTGGAGGGGCTTTCATGGAGCTATGAGGAGGAGAAGGTAGAGTGGAGGGGCTTTCATGGAGCTATGAGGAGGAGGAGGTAGAGTAGAGGGGCTTTCATGGAGCTATGAGGAGGAGGAGGTAGAATAGAGGGGCTTTCATGGTGCTATGAGGAGGAGAAGGTAGAGTGGAGGGGCTTTCATGGAGCTATGAGTAGGAGGAGGTAGAGTAGAGGGGCTTTCATGGAGCTATGAGGAGGAGAAGGTAGAGTGGAGGGGCTTTCATGGAGCTATGAGTAGGAGGAGGTAGAGTAGAGGGGCTTTCATGGAGCTATGAGGAGGAGAAGGTAGAGTGGAGGGGCTTTCATGGAGCTGTGAGTAGGAGGGGGTAGAGGGCTTTCATAGAGCTGTGAGTAGGAGGGGTAGAGGGGCTTTCAGAGCTGTGAGTAGGAGGGGGTAGAGGGGCTTTTATGGAGCTGTGAGTAGGAGGTGGTAGAGGGGCTTTCATGGAGCTGTGAGTAGGAGGGGTAGAGGGGCTTTCATGGAGCTGTGAGTAGGAGGGGTAGAGGGGCTTTCATGGAGCTATGAGGAGGAGGAGGTAGAGTAGAGGGGCTTTCATGGAGCTATGGGGGGAGAAGGTAGAGCGGAGGGGCTTTCATGGAGCTGATGAGGAGGAGGAGGTAGAGAGAGGGGCTTTCATGGAGCTATGAGGAGGAGGAGGTAGAATGGAGGGGCTTTCATGGAGCTATGAGGAGGAGAAGGTAGAGTGGAGGGGCTTTGGAGCATGGAGCTTTCATGGAGCTATGAGGAGGAGGAGGTAGAGTAGAGGGGCTTTCATGGAGCTATGAGGAGGAGGAGGTAGAATAGAGGGGCTTTCATGGAGCTATGAGGAGGAGAAGGTAGAGTGGAGGGGCTTTCATGGAGCTATGAGTAGGAGGAGGTAGAGTAGAGGGGCTTTCATGGAGCTATGAGGAGGAGAAGGTAGAGTGGAGGGCTTTCATGGAGCTATGAGTAGGAGGAGGTAGAGTAGAGGGCTTTCATGGAGCTATGAGGAGGAGAAGGTAGAGTGGAGGGGCTTTCATGGAGCTGTGAGTAGGAGGGGGTAGAGGGGCTTTCATGGAGCTGTGAGTAGGAGGTGGTAGAGGGGCTTTCATGGAGCTGTGAGTAGGAGGGGGTAGAGGGGCTTTCACAGAGCTGTGAGTAGGAGGGGGTAGAGGGGCTTTCATGGAGCTGTGAGTAGGAGGTGGTAGAGGGCTTTCATGGAGCTGTGAATAGGAGGGGGTAGAGGGGCTTTCATGGAGCTGTGAGTAGGAGGGGTAGAGGGGCTTTCATGGAGCTGTGAGTAGGAGGGGTAGAGGGCTTTCACAGAGCTGTGAGTAGGAGGGGGTAGAGGGGCTTTCATGGAGCTGTGAGTAGGAGGTAGAGGGCTTTCTTGGAGCTGTGAGTAAGAGGTGGTAGAGGGCTTTCATGGAGCTGTGAGTAGGAGGGGTAGAGGGGCTTTCAGAGCTGTGAGTAGGAGGTGGTAGAGGGCTTTCATGGAGCTGTGAATAGGAGGGGGTAGAGGGGCTTTCATGGAGCTGTGAGTAGGAGGGGGTAGAGGGGCTTTCATGGAGCTGTGAGTAGGAGGGGTAGAGGGCTTTCATGGAGCTGTGAGTAGGAGGTAGAGGGGCTTTCATGGAGCTGTGAGTAGGAGGAGGTAGAGGGGCTTTCATGGAGCTGTGAGTAGGAGGTGGTAGAGGGGCTTTCATGGAGCTGTGAGTAAGAGGTGGTAGAGGGGCTTTCATGGAGCTGTGAGTAGGAGGTAGAGGGGCTTTCATGGAGCTGTGAGTAGGAGGGGTAGAGGGGCTTTCACAGAGCTGTGAGTAGGAGGGGGTAGAGGGGCTTTCATAGAGCTGTGAGTAGGAGGGGGTAGAGGGGCTTTTATGGAGCTGTGAGTAGGAGGTGGTAGAGGGGCTTTCATGGAGCTGTGAGTAGGAGGGGGTAGAGGGGCTTTCATGGAGCTGTGAGTAGGAGGGGGTAGAGGGGCTTTCATGGAGCTATGAGGAGGAGGAGGTAGAGTAGAGGGGCTTTCATGGAGCTATGAGGGGAGAAGGTAGAGCGGAGGGGCTTTCATGGAGCTATGAGGAGGAGGAGGTAGAGAGGGGCTTTCATGGAGCCATGAGGAGGAGGAGGAGGTAGAATAGAGGGGCTTTCATGGAGCTATGAGGAGGAGAAGGTAGAGTGGAGGGGCTTTCATGGAGCTATGAGGAGGAGAAGGTAGAGTGGAGGGGCTTTCATGGAGCTATGAGGAGGAGGAGGTAGAGTAGAGGGGCTTTCATGGAGCTATGAGGAGGAGGAGGTAGAATAGAGGGGCTTTCATGGTGCTATGAGGAGGAGAAGGTAGAGTGGAGGGGCTTTCATGGAGCTATGAGTAGGAGGAGGTAGAGTAGAGGGGCTTTCATGGAGCTATGAGGAGGAGAAGGTAGAGTGGAGGGGCTTTCATGGAGCTATGAGTAGGAGGAGGTAGAGTAGAGGGGCTTTCATGGAGCTATGAGGAGGAGAAGGTAGAGTGGAGGGGCTTTCATGGAGCTGTGAGTAGGAGGGGGTAGAGGGGCTTTCATGGAGCTGTGAGTAGGAGGTGGTAGAGGGGCTTTCATGGAGCTGTGAGTAGGAGGGGGTAGAGGGGCTTTCATAGAGCTGTGAGTAGGAGGGGGTAGAGGGGCTTTCATGGAGCTGTGAGTAGGAGGTGGTAGAGGGGCTTTCATGGAGCTGTGAATAGGAGGGGGTAGAGGGGCTTTCATGGAGCTGTGAGTAGGAGGGGGTAGAGGGGCTTTCATGGAGCTGTGAGTAGGAGGGGGTAGAGGGGCTTTCATGGAGCTGTGAGTAGGAGGTGGTAGAGGGCTTTCATGGAGCTGTGAGCAGGAGGGGGTAGAGGGGCTTTCATGGAGCTGTGAGTAGGAGGGGGTAGAGGGCTTTCATGGAGCTATGAGGAGGAGGAGGTAGAGTAGAGGGGCTTTCATGGAGCTATGAGGGGGAGAAGGTAGAGTGGAGGGGCTTTCATGGAGCTATGAGGAGGAGGAAGAGTAGAGGGGCTTTCATGGAGCTATGAGGAGGAGGAGGTAGAGTAGAGGGGCTTTCATGGAGCTGTGAGTAGGAGGGGGTAGAGGGGCTTTCATGGAGCTGTGAGTAGGAGGGGGTAGAGGGGCTTTCATGGAGCTGTGAGTAGGAGGTGGCAGAGGGGCTTTCATGGAGCTGTGAGTAGGAGGTGGTAGAGGGGCTTTCATGGCGCTGTGTGTAGGAGGGGGGGTAGAGGGGCTTTCATAGAGCTATGAGGAGGAGGAGGTAGAGTAGAGGGGCTTTCATGCTGGAGAGCTTCACTATTGGTGTTGTTTTGTCTTAAAATTTGTTTTGACTTGGAATTTGTGGCCTGTTAAAATTTGCTGTGGTTCACCGCAGCTGAGCGTGTCTCTCAGAGCCCTCTGTTCTCCTGTTCTCATGCTAAATGACACCCTATTCCTGATATAGTGGACTACTTTTGACCAGGGCTCATAGTGCCAAAAATAGTGCACTCTATAGGGAATAGGGTACTCTTTGCGAAGAATGCTTTGTGATGTCACTTGTTTCTTGCCAAAAGCCCCATTGTGTCTGATGAAGAAAATGCTGGGTTCAGTGAATCTCGAATCCTTTCTCTCCCCCCACCCCCACCCCCTGATGTATTCACTACAGCTAGGGCTGGCCATGTGCAGTGGTGTAGATCCTCCTCCCCTCCTCTATATTCTGCTTCGTCACTGCACCAGTATCTTTAGTGCTAAAGTTGCAAGTTAAGAAGGGCAGAGTACCTAACCGTCCCAAAGTTAGGTAAGATTTTTGCTTCATCACTACAGCTAGCTACACACAAGTATCTTTAGTGCTACCCTCTGAATTATGTCTCTAAAATTAGGTTCAGATTTAACCATAATTCTGTCTCGGAACCTTGGAGCGGAACAGAACCTTTTGGAACCTCGGAACCTTGGAGCAGAACACAGAGCCACCCACCAATTAGAATGCCTGCTGTTGCATTAAACAGCTCAGCCTCAGATCTAGGCTATCGATTTTCAATGTCTAATTAGTACAGTGAGTTATTGTGAATCCAGACTGGGGCATCATGTAATTGTAATCAGTGAAGCGTGGTGGTGATCCATGGACAGACGGGTTGACTCCCAAATGACACCCTGTCCCCCATATGGGCCTTGATCGAAAGTAGGGCACTACATATGGAATAGGGTGCCATTTGGGATGCTGGCAGGGACCAGGGTTCAGCTCAGACCAACTTCCTGTTTGCCCGGGGGACACGTTTTGAAATTTGCATTGAAAAGTAGGGAATAGGCAGCCTGGGGCCACGTTGTTCCAGCTTCCTCGTTGACTGGCTCTTTTTTTATGGCCAGGGTTTAGTTTCTCTTTGGAAGTTACAACTGAATCCTGACTTTCCACACTTTTAAACAATTCAGGAAAAGTGTGAGGAATTGGGACGCAGACCAAGAAGAATGTCAGTTGTCAAAGAATAATCATAATATATTCACACACAGAAAATACTCTGCATGCTACTGTAAACATCTGTTTACTATTCACTATCCTCTGCGGCTTAATCAGACCGACAGCGTCCGCCATTGCATCATCACTTCGGAATAAATTCTGCAGTCAACATTTTTTCATGATGTAATTCAACATTCAACAACAACAGTTCAACATTTGCCTTTTGCTACTAGTTCATACCATTTGATGCATCTGTTAAATCCACACTATGCTGCACGGCCCAGAATGCACTGCAGCTGCCTCTGCAGTGTTCCATTGGAAATGAATAGACTTCTGGTGTACCGAAACGCAATGACGCTGTGGGTCTGATCGAGGGGGTAAGACAACGCTGTCAGTGGGCAGTACAGTGTACACACAGTTGGCTGAAAGCGTGCAGCAGCCTTCTGCATAGTCAGTGTAGGTGTGTCTCTACTGACTTTTTCACTTGTCATCAAGGATTTCATCTCCTTGTTGGCCAGAACATCACAACAAAACACTTGACAGGCTCTGATCTGTGAGTGGCAGGGAACCGGAATGTCTTAACGCAATCCTCATTAGATTAGTTGTACAGGTGGAGATAAAATAAAAAAATAAGCACTTAGAGACTCGTCTTTAGCTTTTACGTAATGGTCAAAGTGCTTGTTGTATTTCTGTGTCTATTTGTCTTCATAGTGGTTGAGATGGTGGGTTTTTCATCTCTGCTGTTAGTGTTTTCTTCACAAGAGGATTTATCTAATCTTCATTTTAATAGTCCATCTGAGGCAGCCTGAATCCCCTAATTTCTCTGAGATGTACTCCTCTAATAATCTTATCATCACAGAAACAGGAATAGCTCTCTCTCTCTCTCTGTTCAGCCCCGCCTCTCTTTCTCTCTCTTTCGCTCTCACTCTCTGTACCCTGCCTCTCTCTCTCTCTCATCTCTCTCTCTTCTCTCTTTTTCTGCTCAGCCTCTCTCCCTCCCCCTCTCTTTCTCTGCTGAGCCCCCCCCCCTCTCTCTGTTCAGCCTCCCTCTCCAGAAATCATCATGCAGATCAGTCCAGCTAGCAGCTCCACCACTAGACTGCCTTTTAGCTCCCCTCTCCAGGGGCTCTCTGTCAACTATCAAGTTCCTGCTGTGCATCACAGCAAGCATGCCAGGTGACTCACTGGCTCTTATTAAACCTCACTGTCTCTTATTAAACCTTATTAAACCTCCCTGTCTCTTATTAAACCTCCCTGTCTCTTATTAAACCTTATTAAACCTCCCTGTCTCTTATTAAACCTCCCTGCCTCTTATTAAACCTTATTAAACCTCCCTGTCTCTTATTAAACCTCCCTGTCTCTTATTAAACCTCCCTGTCTCTTATTAAACCTCACTGTCTGTTATTAAACCTCCCTGTCTCTTATTAAACCTCACTGTCTGTTATTAAACCTTATTAAACCTCCCTGTCTCTTATTAAACCTTATTAAACCTTACTGTCTGTTATTAAACCTCCCTGTCTCTTATTAAACCTCCCTGCCTCTTATTAAACCTTATTAAACCTCCCTGTCTCTTATTAAACCTCCCTGTCTCTTATTAAACCTCCCTGTCTCTTATTAAACCTCACTGTCTGTTATTAAACCTCCCTGCCTCTTATTAAACCTTATTAAACCTCCCTGTCTCTTATTAAACCTCCCTGTCTCTTATTAAACCTTATTAACCCTTATTTCCCTGTCTCTTATTAAACCTCCCTGTCTCTTATTAAACCTCCCTGTCTCTTATTAAACCTTATTAAACCTCCCTGTCTCTTATTCTTATTAAACCTCCCTGTCTTATTAAACCTCCCTGTCTCTTATTAAACCTCCTGTCTCTTATTAAACCTTATTAAACCTCCCTGTCTCTTATTAAACCTCCCTGCCTCTTATTAAACCTTATTAAACCTCCCTGTCTCTTATTAAACCTCCCTGTCTCTTATTAAACCTCCCTGTCTCTTATTAAACCTCACTGTCTGTTATTAAACCTCCCTGTCTCTTATTAAACCTCACTGTCTTATTAAACCTCCCTGTCTCTTATTAAACCTTATTAAACCTTACTGTCTAAACCTCCCTGTCTCTTATTAAACCCCTGTCTTATTCTTATTAAACCTCCCTGTCTCTTATTAAACCTCCCTGTCTCTTATTAAACCTCCCTGTCTCTTATTAAACCTCACTGTCTGTTATTAAACCTCCCTGCCTCTTATTAAACCTCCCTGTCTCTTATTAAACCTTATTAACCCTTCCCTTCTCTTATTAAACCTCCCTGTCTCTTATTAAACCTCCCTGTCTCTTATTAAACCTTATTAAACCTCCCTGTCTCTTATTAAACCTTATTAAACCTCCCTGTCTCTTATTAAACCTCCCTGTCTCTTATTAAACCTCCCTGTCTCTTATTAAACCTTATTAAACCTCCCTGTCTCTTATTAAACCTTATTAACCCTTCCCTTCTCTTATTAAACCTTATTAAACCCCCGTGTCTCTTATTAAACCTCCCTGTCTCTTATTAAACCTTATTAAACCTTGCTGTCTCTTATTAAACCTTATTAACCCTTCCCTTCTCTTATTAAACCTTATTAAACCTCACTGTCTCTTATTAAACCTTGCTGTCTCTTATTAAACATCCCTTCTCTTATTAAACCTCCCTGTCTCTTATTAAACCTCCCTGTCTCTTATTAAACCTTATTAAACCTCCCTGTCTCTTATTAAACCTCCCTGTCTCTTATTAAACCTTATTAACCCTTCCCTGTCTCTTATTAAACCTTATTAAACCTCCCTTCTCTTATTAAACCTTATTAAACCCCCCTGTCTCTTATTAAAGCTCCCTGTCTCTTATTAAACCTTATTAACCCTTCCCTTCTCTTATTAAACCTTATTAACCCTTCCCTTCTCTTATTAAACCTTATTAACCCTTCCTTCTCTTATTAAACCTTATTAACCCTTCCCTTCTCTTATTAAACCTTATTAACCCTTCCCTTCTCTTATTAAACCTTATTAACCCTTCCCTTCTCTTATTAAACCTTATTAAACCTTCCCTTCTATTATTAAACCTTATTAACCCTTCCCTTCTCTTATTAAACCTTATTAAACCTCCCTGTCTCTTATTAAACCTTATTAAACCTCACTTCTCTTATTAAACCTTATTAACCCTTCCCTTCTCTTATTAAACCTTATTAACCCTTCCCTTCTCTTATTAAACCTTATTAACCCTTCCTTCTCTTATTAAACCTTATTAACCCTTCCCTTCTCTTATTAAACCTTATTAAACCCCCCTGTCTCTTATTAAACCTCCCTGTCTCTTATTAAACCTTATTAAACCTCCCTGTCTCTTATTAAACCTTATTAAACCTCCCTGTCTCTTATTAAACCTTATTAACCCTTCCCTTCTCTTATTAAACCTTATTAAACCTCCCTTCTCTTATTAAACCTCCCTTCTCTTATTAAACCTTATTAACCCTTCCCTTCTCTTGTTAAACCTCCCTATGGTATGTTGAACAGTATAAAAAGCAGTTTGCAAGTTCTGGAAAGCTATTGTAAGAGATGAGGCACAACAGTAAATAACAGTATTATCAGCATAAAAATGAAGTTGCGCATTACGGACATTTTTGTCTAAATCATTTATATAAATAGTGAATAAGAGAGGACCAAGTACAGAGCCTTGGGGCACACCATTAAAGACAGACAATTTAACAGACATAAGCCCATCAAATTGAGTGCACTGAGTTCTACCAGACAGTTAGCAAACCATGCAACTGCATGTTCTGAAAGACCTACACCCTACACTCTACAATCTCTGCCTTAGGTTATTAAACCTCCCTGTCTCTCATTAAACCTTATTAAACCTCCCTGTCTCTTATTAAACCTCCCTGTCTCTAATTAAACCTCATTAAACCTCCCTGTCTCTAATTAAACCTTCCTGTCTCTTATTAAACCTCCCTGTCTCTAATTAAACCTCATTAAATCTCCCGGTCTCTTATTAAATCTCCCTGTCTCTTATTAAACCTCCCTGTCTCTTATTAAACCTTATTAAACCTCCCTGTCTCTTATTAAACCTCCCTGTCTCTTATTAAACCTTATTAAACCTCCCTGTCTCTCATTGAACCTTATTAAACCTCCCTGTCTCTTATTAAACCTCCCTGTCTCTTATTAAACCTTATTAAACCTCCCTGTCTCTCATTAAACCTTATTAAACCTCCCTGTCTCTTATTAAACCTCCCTGTCTCTTATTAAACCTTATTAAACCTCCCTGTCTCTTATTAAACCTCCCTGTCTCTAATTAAACCTCCCTGTCTCTAATTAAACCTCATTAAACCTCCCTGTCTCTAATTAAACCTTCCTGTCTCTTATTAAACCTCCCTGTCTCTAATTAAACCTCATTAAATCTCCCGGTCTCTTATTAAACTTCCCTGTCTCTTATTAAACCTCCCTGTCTCTTATTACACCTCCCTGTCTCTTATTAAACCTCTCTGTCTCTTATTAAACCTCCCTGTCTCTTATTAAACCTCCCTGTCTCTTATTAAACCTTCCTGTCTCTTATTACACCTCCCTGTCTCTAATTAAACCTCCCTGTCTCTTATTAAACCTTCCTGTCTCTTATTACACCTCCCTGTCTCTTATTAAACCTCACTGTCTGTTATTAAACCTTATTAAACCTCCCTGTCTCTTATTAAACCTTATTAAACCTTACTGTCTGTTATTAAACCTCCCTGTCTCTTATTAAACCTCCCTGCCTCTTATTAAACCTTATTAAACCTCCCTGTCTCTTATTAAACCTCCCTGTCTCTTATTAAACCTCACTGTCTCTTATTAAACCTCCCTGTCTCTTATTAAACCTCACTGTCTGTTATTAAACCTCCCTGCCTCTTATTAAACCTTATTAAACCTCCCTGTCTCTTATTAAACCTCCCTGTCTCTTATTAAACCTTATTAACCCTTCCCTTCTCTTATTAAACCTCCCTGTCTCTTATTAAACCTCCCTGTCTCTTATTAAACCTTATTAAACCTCCCTGTCTCTTATTAAACCTCCCTGTCTCTTATTAAACCTCCCTGTCTCTTATTAAACCTTATTAAACCTCCCTGTCTCTTATTAAACCTTATTAACCCTTCCCTTCTCTTATTAAACCTTATTAAACCCCCGTGTCTCTTATTAAACCTCCCTGTCTCTTATTAAACCTTATTAAACCTTGCTGTCTCTTATTAAACCTTATTAACCCTTCCCTTCTCTTATTAAACCTTATTAAACCTCACTGTCTCTTATTAAACCTTGCTGTCTCTTATTAAACATCCCTTCTCTTATTAAACCTTGCTGTCTCTTATTAAACATCCCTTCTCTTATTAAACCTCCCTGTCTCTTATTAAACCTCCCTGTCTCTTATTAAACCTTATTAAACTTCCCTGTCTCTTATTAAACCTCCCTGTCTCTTATTAAACCTTATTAACCCTTCCCTGTCTCTTATTAAACCTTATTAAACCTCCCTTCTCGTATTAAACCTTATTAAACCTCCCTGTCTCTTATTAAACCTCCCTGTCTCTTATTAAACCTTATTAACCCTTCCCTTCTCTTATTAAACCTTATTAACCCTTCCCTTCTCTTATTAAACCTTATTAACCCTTCCTTCTCTTATTAAACCTTATTAACCCTTCCCTTCTCTTATTAAACCTTATTAACCCTTCCCTTCTCTTATTAAACCTTATTAACCCTTCCCTTCTCTTATTAAACCTTATTAAACCTTCCCTTCTATTATTAAACCTTATTAACCCTTCCCTTCTCTTATTAAACCTTATTAAACCTCCCTGTCTCTTATTAAACCTTATTAAACCTCACTTCTCTTATTAAACCTTATTAACCCTTCCCTTCTCTTATTAAACCTTATTAACCCTTCCCTTCTCTTATTAAACCTTATTAACCCTTCCTTCTCTTATTAAACCTTATTAACCCTTCCCTTCTCTTATTAAACCTTATTAAACCCCCCTGTCTCTTATTAAACCTCCCTGTCTCTTATTAAACCTTATTAAACCTCCCTGTCTCTTATTAAACCTTATTAAACCTCCCTGTCTCTTATTAAACCTTATTAACCCTTCCCTTCTCTTATTAAACCTTATTAAACCTCCCTTCTCTTATTAAACCTCCCTTCTCTTATTAAACCTTATTAACCCTTCCCTTCTCTTGTTAAACCTCCCTATGGTATGTTGAACAGTATAAAAAGCAGTTTGCAAGTTCTGGAAAGCTATTGTAAGAGATGAGGCACAACAGTAAATAACAGTATTATCAGCATAAAAATGAAGTTGCGCATTACGGACATTTTTGTCTAAATCATTTATATAAATAGTGAATAAGAGAGGACCAAGTACAGAGCCTTGGGGCACACCATTAAAGACAGACAATTTAACAGACATAAGCCCATCAAATTGAGTGCACTGAGTTCTACCAGACAGTTAGCAAACCATGCAACTGCATGTTCTGAAAGACCTACACCCTACACTCTACAATCTCTGCCTTAGGTTATTAAACCTCCCTGTCTCTCATTAAACATTATTAAACCTCCCTGTCTCTTATTAAACCTCCCTGTCTCTTATTACACCTCCCTGTCTCTTATTAAACCTCTCTGTCTCTTATTAAACCTCCCTGTCTCTTATTAAACCTCCCTGTCTCGTATTAAACCTTCCTGTCTCTTATTACACCTCCCTGTCTCTAATTAAACCTCCCTGTCTCTTATTAAACCTTCCTGTCTCTTATTACACCTCCCTGTCTCTTATTAAATCTCCCTGTCTCTTATTACACCTCCCTGTCTCTTATTACACCTCCCTGTCTCTTATTAAACCTCCCTGTCTCTTATTACACCTCCCTGTCTCTTATTAAATCTCCCTGTCTCTTATTAAACCTCCCTGTCTCTTATTACACCTCCCTGTCTCTTATTACACCTCCCTGTCTCTTATTAAATCTCCCTGTCTCTTATTACACCTCCCTGTCTCTTATTAAATCTCCCTGTCTCTTATTAAACCTCCCTGTCTCTTATTACATCTCCCTGTCTCTTATTACACCTCCCTGTCTCTTATTAAATCTCCCTGTCTCTTATTACACCTCCCTGTCTCTTATTAAACCTCCCTGTCTCTTATTAAACCTCCCTGTCTCTTATTAAATCTCCCTGTCTCTAATTAAACCTCCCTGTCTCTAATTAAACCTTCCTGTCTCTTATTAAACCTCCCTGTCTCTTATTAAACCTCCCTGTCTCTTATTAAACCTCCCTGTCTCTTATTAAATCTCCCTGTCTCTAATTAAACCTTCCTGTCTCTTATTAAACCTCCTTGTCTCTTATTAAACCTTATTAAACCTCCCTGTCTCTTATTAAACCTCCCTGTCTCTTATTAAACCTCCCTGTCTCTTATTAAACCTCCCTGTCTCTTATTAAACCTCCTTGTCTCTTATTAAACCTTATTAAACCTCCCTGTCTCTTATTAAACCTCCCTGTCTCTTATTAAACCTCCCTGTCTCTTATTAAACCTCCCTGTCTCTAATTAAACCTCCCTGTCTCTTATTAAACCTCCCTGTCTCTTATTACACCTCCCTGTCTCTTATTAAACCTCCCTGTCTCTAATTAAACCTCCCTGTCTCTTATTAAACCTCCCTGTCTCTAATTAAACCTCCCTGTCTCTAATTAAACCTCCCTGTCTCTAATTAAACCTCCCTGTCTCTTATTAAATCTCCCTGTCTCTAATTAAACCTCCCTGTCTCTAATTAAACCTCACTGTCTCTTATTAAACCTTATTAAACCCATCCCTGACCCCCTGACCCCCACAACTAGCAGGACACCCACCCATCCCTGAGGCCCTGACCCCCACAACTAGCAGGACACCCACCCATCCCTGAGGCCCTGACCCCCACAACTAGCAGGACACCCACCCATCCCTGAGGCCCTGACCCCCACAACTAGCAGGACACCCACCCATCCCTGAGGCTCTGACCTCCACAACTAGCAGGACACCCACCCATCCCTGAGGCCCTGACCCCCACAACTAGCAGGACACCCACCCATCCCTGAGGCCCTGACCTCCACAACTAGCAGGACACCCACCCATCCCTGAGGCCCTGACCCCCACAACTAGCAGGACACCCACCCATCCCTGAGGCCCTGACCTCCACAACTAGCAGGACACCCACCCATCCCTGAGGCCCTGACCCCCAGTACTAGCAGGACACCCACCCATCCCTGAGTCCCTGACCCCCACAACTAGCAGGACACCCACCCGTCCCTGAGTCCCTGACCCCCACAACTAGCAGGACACCCACCCATCCCTGAGGCCCTGACCCCCAGTACTAGCAGGACACCCACCCATCCCTGAGGCCCTGACCCCCAGTACTAGCAGGACACCCACCCATCCCTGAGGCCCTGACCCCCAGTACTAGCAGGACACCCACCCGTCCCTGAGTCCCTGACCTCCACAACTAGCAGGACACCCACCCATCCCTGAGTCCCCCACAACCTCTATCTATTAGATTGTGTGCTGGGTGATGTCACTTGTGTGGCAGGCAGCCCATAGTCAGTCATTCATTCTAACCACTGAGTTGGCATCGGCCTCTCTGATCACAGCTCAGGAAGCCCAGGAATCCTACTGTGTTGTTTTTTTTAGTAGCACCAATCCTTACATAGACACAGAGGGCGCTGTTTGAGAGGAATTCGCTCAGACAAAACAGGCGACCCTGCAATGGAAATGTGTAGTGCTGTACTCAATAACATGAGCAGCAGAGAGAGAGAGAGGGGGAGGGAGGGAGGGAGGGAGGGAAAAAGGTTAGGGAGGGAGGGAGGGAGGGAGGGAGGGAGGGAGGGAGGGAGGGAAAAGGTTAGAGGGAGGGAGAGCGGGATGGTGAGAGAGATGGAGAGATGGTGAGGTAAATAGAGAGGGGCAGCAGCGTAGTGTGAGTGTGAGTGGGCAGAAGATGATCCTCTGAGAGTAGATAAACATGTGAACACTTAATGCTGGGTCCTCTCTGTCTTGTCTGTGTGTGTGTGTGTGTGTGTGTGTGTCTGTGTGTGTATGTGTGTGTGTCTGTATCTCTCTGTCTGTGTGTGTGTGTCTGTGTGTGTGTGTGTGTGTGTGTGTGTGTGTCTGTGTGTGTCTGTGTCTGTGTGTGTGTCTGTGTCTGTGTCTGTGTGTGTGTGTGTCTGTGTCTGTGTCTGTGTATTTATTTGGACAGTGAAGCAAACTTTTAAAGCTAACATTTGAGATGAAATTGTTTCATATGATGCAGCAGAATGTCACCTTTACCCTCTGTTTTATCGGTTAGAAATGAAAGCACTTTATGCATCTAATCCCCCCCCTTCATCTGAATACTTATTTTTTTCTCATAAGTATTTGGACAAATTGACTTATAGTTTATTAAAGTAGTCAAACGTTTGGTTTTGGTCCCATATTCCTAGAACACACTGACTACGTCAAGCTTGCGACTTTACAAGCTGGTTGGATGCCTTTGCAGTTTGAATTGGTTATGTTTCTGATTATGTTTTGCCCATTAGGCACTGAATGATGAATATTGTAGGCCTATAATGTCATTTTGGAGTCCCTTTTTATTTTAAATTAGAGTAGATGTTTCTGAAAACTTCAACTAAGTATGGAGGTCTGAAATAACTATCATATATTTTTTTGTCGGATATTCGGATATTCGAAATACGTGTTGTTTTTTTTAAACAAGTTTTTAACCTCAGCACTGCTGGGCATGGGAGAGGTTGGTACTCTATTGGTGCAGCTGCGGAGGTGTCGGTGAGATGGGAGCGAGCAGACGGACAGAGAAAGAGACAGAGAGAGAGAGACACTACTCAGCTAGGGCCAAGGCAAGCTAACTTGCAGCAGCCACCCTGTTATTTATCATTCTGTCATCCCATATAACAGTGCCAGTGTAATAAGTGTCTCATCTTATTACACCTTCAGCGGTCTTGACTTGACTTGACTTGACTTGACTTGACTAGAGAAGCCTACAGATGCTAGCTAGGCTAATTGAGGACGATGTGCTTTCTCCCTGCTGGTTGCTCTTTGAAACCTACTCCTAACTTTTTATTTCCGTACTGTTATTCCATCTTGACTAGAGAAGCCTACAGATGCTAGCTAGGCTAATTGAGGACGATGTGCTTTCTCCCCGCTGGTTGCTCGTTGAAACCTACTCCTAACTTTTATTTCCGTACTGTTATTCCATCTTGACTAGAGAAGCCTACAGATGCTAGCTAGGCTAATTGAGGACGATGTGCTTTCTCCCTGCTGGTTGCTCGTTGAAACCTACTCCTAACTTTTATTTCCGTACTGTTATTCCATCTTGACTAGAGAAGCCTACAGATGCTAGCTAGGCTAATTGAGGACGATGTGCTTTCTCCGTGCTGGTTGCTCGTTGAAACCTATTCCTAACTTTTATTTCCGTACTGTTATTCCATCTTGACTAGAGAAGCCTACAGATGCTAGCTAGGCTAATTGAGGACGATGTGCTTTCTCCCCGCTGGTTGCTCGTTGTAACCTACTCCTAACTTTTATTTCCGTACTGTTATTCCATCTTGACTAGAGAAGCCTACAGATGCTAGCTAGGCTAATTGAGGCCGCACGATGTGCTTTCTCCCCGCTGGTTGCTCGTTGTAACCTACTCCTAACTTTTATTTCCGTACTGTTATTCCATCTTGACTAGAGAAGCCTACAGATGCTAGCTAGGCTAATTGAGGACGATGCGCTTTCTCCCCACTGGTTGCTCGTTGAAACCTACTCCTAACTTTTATTTCCGTACTGTTATTCCATCTTGACTAGAGAAGCCTACAGATGCTAGCTAGGCTAATTGAGGCCGCACGATGTGCTTTCTCCCCGCTGGTTGCTCGTTGAAACCTACTCCTAACTTTTATTTCCGTACTGTTATTCCATCTTGACTAGAGAAGCCTACAGATGCTAGCTAGGCTAATTGAGGCCGCACGATGTGCTTTCTCCCCGCTGGTTGCTCGTTGAAACCTACTCCTAACTTTTATTTCCGTACTGTTATTCCATCTTGACTAGAGAAGCCTACAGATGCTAGCTAGGCTAATTGAGGAGGATGTGCTTTCTCCCTGCTGGTTGCTCGTTGAAACCTACTCCTAACTTTTATTTCCGTACTGTTATTCCTTCTTGACTAGAGAAGCCTACAGATGCTAGCTAGGCTAATTGAGGACGATGCGTTTTCTCCCCGCTGGTTGCTCGTTGAAACCTACTCCTGACTTTTATTTCCGTACTGTTATTCCATCTTGACTAGAGAAGCCTACAGATGCTAGCTAGGCTAATTGAGGCCGCACGATGTGCTTTCTCCCTGCTGGTTGCTCGTTGAAACCTACTCCTAACTTTTATTTCCGTACTGTTATTCCTTCTTGACTAGAGAAGCCTACAGATGCTAGCTAGGCTAATTGAGGCCGCACGATGTGCTTTCTCCCTGCTGGTTGCTCGTTGAAACCTACTCCTAACTTTTATTTCCGTACTGTTATTCCATCTTGCATTGCATTAGTGAACTCCCACTCCACTTGCTGCTACACATTGAGTCTCTTTGCCACTTTGATTGGCCAACATAAACAACAAGCTACACACATGGAGGTTACCAGTCTTTATTATAGTGTGCACTTCATAAAAACAACATTGAAAAGTTTGTTGTTTTATGTCTTGGTGTATGTATGTATATACAGTACCAGTCAAAAGTTTGGACACATCTACTCATTCAAGGATTTTTCTTAATGTTTTACATTGTAGAATAATAGTGGATACATCAACACTATGAAATAACACATATGGAATCATGTAATAACCAAAAAGTGTTAAGAAAATCTAAATATATTTTATATTTGAGATTCTTCAAAGTTGCCACCCTTTGCCTTGATGACAGCTTTGCACACTCTTGATATTCTCTCAACCAGCTTAATGATGTAGTCACATGGAATGAATTTCAATTAACAGGTGTGCCTTGTTAAAAAAGTTAAGTTGTGTAATGTCTTTACTTCTTAATGTGTTTGAGCCAATCAGTTGTGTTGTGACAAGATAGCGGTGGTATACAGAAGATAGCCCTATTTGATAAAAGACCAAGTCCATATTATGGCAAAAACAGCTCAAATAAGTAAAGAGAAATGACAGTCCATCATTACTTTCAGACATTAAGGTCAGTCAATACGGAACATTTTAACATTGAAAGTTTCTTCAAGTGCAGTTGCAAAAACCATCAAGTGCTATGATGAAACTGGCTCTCATGAGGACCGCCACAGGAAAGGAAGGCCCACAGTTACCTCTGCCGCAAGGGAACAGTTCATTAGAGTTACCAGCCTCAGAAATTGGCAATTAACTGCACCTCAGATTGCACCTCACAGAGTTCAAGTAACAGACACATCTCAACATCAACTGTTCAGAGGAGACTGTGTGTAACAGGCCTTCATGGTCGAATTTCCGCAAAGAAACCACTACTAAAGGACACCAATAATAAGAAGAGACTTGCTTGGGCCAAGAAACACGAACAATGGACATTAGACTGGTGGAAATCTGTCCTTTGGTCTGATGAGTTCAAATTTGAGATTTTTGGTTCCAACCGCCGTGTCTTTGTGAGACGCAGAGTAGGTGAATGGATGATCTCTGCATGTGTGGTTCCCACCGTGAAACTAATAGGAGGAGGTGTGATGGTGTGGGGGTGCTTTACTGTTAACACTGTCTGTGATTTATTTAGAATTCAAAGCACACTTAACCAGCATGGCTACCACAGCATTCTGCAGCGATACACCATCCCATCTAGTTTGCGCTTGTGGAACTATCATTTGTTTTTCATCAGGACAATGACTCAAAACATACCTCCAGGCTGTGTAAGGGCTATTTTACCAAGAAGGAGAGTGATGGAGGGCTGTATCAGATGACCTGGCCTCAACCCAATTGAGATGGTTTGGGATGAGTTGGAACGCAGAGTGAAAGTAAAGGAGGCAATAAGTGCTCAGCATATGTGGGAACTCCTTAAAGACTGTTGGAAAAGCATTCCACCTCATGAAGCTGGTTGAGAGAATGCAAAGCTGTCATCAATTTCAAAGCGTGGCTACTTTGAAGAATCTCAAATTTTAAACATATTTTGATTTGTTGGTGGTAATCTTAAGTGTTATTACAAGTAAAGCCCCCCCTTGCATAACAATCCCCTAACCCAGAAGATCTTGCGCCACTTGTCCCTATGGGACTCCCGGTCACAGCCGGTTGTGACACAGCCTGGGATCAAACCCCAGGCTTTAGTGACTCCGCAACATTGCGATGCAGTGCCTTTGACCGCTGCGCCACTATGTATGAAAATATCCTCATATAAAACATTTATCAATTCTAAAAGGCTGGAGTGTAGAGCCAAAGTCAAAGTTTTAGCTTCACCGTCCAAATGAATGAGTGTAGATGCTATTAGTTGCATCGGCCGCCTCGTCTTCTTTATTATGGAAAACATTCTGAATAGGAAACACCACAGAAATCCATTAGCACAGCTGATTGGCTTCCCTCCACCTCATCACATTACAGACACTTCCCTCCACCTCATCACGTTAGACACTTCCCTCCACCTCATCACGTTACAGACACTTCCCTCCACCTCATCACGTTACAGACACTTCACTCCACCTCATCACGTTACAGACACTTCCCTCCACCTCATCACGTTAGACACTTCCCTCCACCTCATCACGTTACAGACACTTCCCTCCACCTCATCACGTTACAGACACTTCCCTCCACCTCATCACGTTACAGACACTTCACTCCACCTCATCACGTTACAGACACTTCCCTCCACCTCATCACGTTAGACACTTCCCTCCACCTCATCACGTTACAGACACTTCCCTCCACCTCATCACGTTACAGACACTTCCCTCCACCTCATTCACGTTACAGACACTTCCCTCCACCTCATCACGTTACAGACACTTCACTCCACCTCATCACGTTACAGACACTTCACTCCACCTCATCACGTTACAGACACTTCCCTCCACCTCATCACGTTACAGACACTTCACTCCACCTCATCACATTACAGACACTTCACTCCACCTCATCACATTACAGAAACTTCACTCCACCTCATCACGTTACAGACACTTCACTCCACCTCATCACGTTACAGACACTTCACTCCACCTCATCACGTTACAGACACTTCACTACACCTCATCACGTTACAGACACTTCCCTCCACCTCATCACGTTACAGACACTTCCCTCCACCTCATCACGTTACAGACACTTCCCTCCACCTCATCACGTTACAGACACGGGCCTTCATTGCCAAGAACAAGCATGGTATGTTGTTGCACTAAGTAGTTCCCACTTCTACTGATTTCTGCTGTTCTTGTATCAGTTTTGAATCTTAGCTGTCAAATTATTAGAGAAAAGGCTATTTTTTAAATGGTGGCGCACAGTGTTGTTTGTGCCTGTGTGTGAAAGAGAGACATTAGATAGTCTATCCTCCCACACTGAGCAATATCCACCCACACACACACACACAGCACTAATGCTCACCAAAACCATTCATAGGGAAGTCCGTGTTGGGATTTTATGGACTGTACTACTGTAATAGTAGGCTATTTATTTGCTACAGGGCATGACCTAATGGTATGTTGTTGTTTTTTTTGGGTGGGGGGCTTCTGAATATCAGTGTCAGAGAGGAGTAATGGTACAGTACAGATTCCCAGGGTTAGATCCTCGGTTCACCACCTTTGAGATAATGAACCTCTCTTCAGCAGGGCTCCGTCAGCCTGTTAACAGGGAGGCAGGATACATGGAGTTCCCAGGAGCTACACAACACTGCCCATAGCTGTTTGGCCTGTAAACTGCCCAGTCTCCACCAGGCTACCTGGGGCCTGAATTCAGTCAACCTGCCCACAAACACACACACAGGTCTTATTCTGAAAATGGTGTGGAGAATCACAAGGTTGGATCCTAGAGCTGGGAATTGCCAGGGACATCACGATACAATATTATCACGATCCTTAGCCTAGGTGCTAGTAAGATATGTATTGCGATTCTCACAATTCATTCTCACAATTCAGAGCCACGAGAAAATTAGTTTTGATCAGTCAGGGAAATAAAAGTGCTGAAAACATGTTTAAGAAGAAGATGGAGAACCAGCTATAGGATGAAAAATACCTGAGTTTTGGAGCAGGTACAGCCGACTGGCACTAGCTAATGCTACCGAGCAAATCGGTACTTGGAGTCATACTTGGAGTCAAAATATATATATAAACTCAGCAAAAAAAGAAACGTCCTCTTCACTGTCAACTGCGTTTATCTAAAGCAAACTTAACACGTGTAAGTATTTGTATGAACATAACGACATTCAACAACTGAGACATAAACTGAACAGGTTCCACAGACATGTGACTAACAGAAATGGAAAAATGTGTTCCTCAACAAAAGGGGGTTCAAAATCAAAAGTACCATCCATCTCCTCATGGACTGCACCAGATTTGCCAGTTCTTGCTATGAGATGTTACCCAACTCTTCCACCAAGGCACCTGCAAGTTGCCGGACATTTCTGGGGGGAATGGCCCTAGCCCTCACCCAATCCAACAGGTCCCAGACGTGCTCAATGGGATTGCGATCCGGGCTCTTCGCTGGCCATGGCAGAACACTGACATTCCTGTCTTGCAGGAGACCGCCTATCCGTCCTACGTCTTCCTCCTCATGGCCCATGTGGCTATCCATCCTACGTCTTCCTCCTCCTGGCCCATGTGGCTATCCGTCCTACGTCTTCCTCCTCATGGCCCATGTGGCTATCCATCCTACGTCTTCCTCCTCCTGGCCCATGTGGCTATCCATCCTACGTCTTCCTCCTCCTGGCCCATGTGGCTATCCATCCTACGTGTTCCTCCTGGCCCATGTGGCTATCCATCCTACGTCTTCCTCCTCCTGGCCCATGTGGCTATCCATCCTACGTCTTCCTCCTCCTGGCCCATGTGGCTATCCATCCTACGTCTTCCTCCTCCTGGCCCATGTGGCTATCCATCCTACGTCTTCCTCCTCCTGGCCCATGTGGCTATCCATCCTACGTGTTCCTCCTGGCCCATGTGGCTATCCATCCTACGTCTTCCTCCTCCTGGCCCATGTGGCTATCCATCCTACGTCTTCCTCCTCCTGGCCCATGTGGCTATCCATCCTACGTCTTCCTCCTCCTGGCCCATGTGGCTATCCATCCTACGTCTTCCTCCTTCTGGCCCATGTGACTATCCATCCTACGTCTTCCTCCTCCTGGCCCATGTGACTATCCATCCTACGTCTTCCTCCTCCTGGCCCATGTGACTATCCATCCTACGTCTTCCTCCTTCTGGCCCATGCCATGATCATAAAACCTAATGGCCTGTAGACAATCTAGACATCAAGTGGACCTGTGTAATATTATGGGGGTATGATTGTGTGTACGTGCGTGTGTGTGTTGTTGGGGTTAAGATGGGATGGTAAACCTCTCCACTTCCTTCTCCACACCCGTCCCCTCCTCCCATTAAAAAACATTCTCGAAGCAGCATCTAATCTCACTCAGTCCCCTATGAAGCTGTTTGATGTTCTGGTTCACCACTCCTTTCTCTCATTCCCTTCCCTATCCCCCCCCCCCCCCCCACAGCATTGTTCCCTCCCTCCACAGCATTGATCCCTCCCCCACAGCATTGTTCCCTCCCTCCACAGCATTGATCCCTCCCCCACAGCATTGTTCCCTCCCTCCACAGCATTGATCCCTCCCCCCACAGCATTGATCCCTCCCCCCACAGCATTGATCCCTAGATGATGGAGTTAAAACAGAGATGGTTTAAAACACTGAGCAATGAGAAGAATGAATGGACATGGAGACGAGGAACCCAGAGAGTTCTCACTGAGAACCACTCTGTCATTCAAGTCTCTGTGTAATGTATGGATGAATATTCATGTTATTCATCATCCAACAGAGTTTGTTCTGACTTAAGTCTGACTCTGTGTTGGTATCTCAGTAGGCCTCTACTGTATGAGAGTCAAGGTCCAGAAATATTTTCTCCTTTTAGTTTTTACAAAGAGAGAATGAAAGACCTAGTGTAGCGTCTTCTGTTCCACTTCTCACAGTGACAAAGACTACTTGGCTTCCGTCGACCTATAGGTCAGCCTTGACCTGGTTGCTCCAACACGCACGCACACACACCCCACCCAACGCCCGTCCCCAGGCACGAGGGAGAGGTCCCAAGCACTAGTCTCTAATTAGGCTTGGCTTGCATACGTATGGTACTCTGGACTAGGGAGCCAGAGCTGTTAGGGTGATGCTACATGAAGATATATCCACCCTGGGTCTGTTAGGATGTTGGATGAAGAGATATCCACCCTGGGTCTGTTAGGGTGATGTTACATAAAGAGATATCCACCCTGGGTCTGTTAGGTTGATGTTACATAAAGAGATATCCACCCTGGGTCTGTTAGGGTGTTGGATGAAGAGATATCCACCCTGGGTCTGTTAGGGTGATGTTACATAAAGAGATATCCACCCTGGGTCTGTTAGGGTGATGTTACATGAAGAGATATCCACCCTGGGTCTGTTAGGGTGTTGGATGAAGAGATATCCACCCTGGGTCTGTTAGGGTGATGTTACATGAAGAGATATCCACCCTGTCTGTCTGTCTGTCTGTCTGTCTGTCTGTCTGTCTGTCTGTCTGTCTGTCTGTCTGTCTGTGTATCACTGTCTGGTCTGTCTGTGTATCACTGTCTGTGTATCACTGTCTGTCTGTGTATCACTGTCTGTCTGTGTATCACTGTCTGTCTGTGTATTACTGTCTGTCTGTGTATCACTGTCTGTCTGTGTATCACTGTCTGTCTGTGTATCACAGTCTGTCTGTGTATTACTGTCTGTCTGTGTATTACTGTCTGTCTGTGTATTACTGTCTGTGTATCACTGTCTGTCTGTGTATCACTGTCTGTCTGTGTATCACTGTCTGTCTGTGTATCACAGTCTGTCTGTGTATCACTGTCTGTCTGTGTATCACTGTCTGTCTGTGTATCACTGTCTGTGTATTACTGTCTGTCTGTGTATCACTGTCTGTCTGTGTATTACTGTCTGTCTGTGTATCACTGTCTGTGTATCACTGTCTGTCTGTGTATCACTGTCTGTGTATCACTGTCTGTCTGTGTATTACTGTCTGTGTATCACTGTCTGTCTGTGTATCACTGTCTGTGTATCACTGTCTGTCTGTGTATCACTGTCTGTCTGTGTATTATTGTCTGTCTGTGTATCACTGTCTGTCTGTGTGTCACTGTCTGTGTATCACTGTCTGTCTGTGTATCACTGTCTGTCTGTGTTTCACTGTCTGTCTGTGTATCACTGTCTGTCTGTGTATTACTGTCTGTCTGTGTATCACTGTCTGTCTGTGTATCACTGTCTGTCTGTGTATCACTGTCTGTCTGTGTATTACTGTCTGTCTGTGTATCACTGTCTGTCTGTGTATCACTGTCTGTCTGTGTATCACAGTCTGTCTCCCTCCCTCTGTCTTTCTGTCTCATTGTCTGTCACCGGTGTTCCAGTGATGTAGTATTGGGTGACCTCACTGGGGTCTGTTAGTTCCATTAGAGGGAACACTCTACCCCCAGCCCATCATATCATATTACTACTACTCTTTATGATGGTTTTGCCTTGTAACTTATCTTTGTTGAAGTCTTCATACTGGGTTTTTGCCTTGTAGCTTATCTTTGTTGAAGTCTTCATACTGTGTTTTGCCTTGTAGCTTATCTTTGTTGAAGTCTTCATACTGTGTTTTGCCTTGTAACTTATCTTTGTTGAAGTCTTCATACTGTGTTTTGCCTTGTAGCTTATCTTTGTTGAAGTCTTCATACTGTGTTTTGCCTTGTAGCTTATCTTTGTTGAAGTCTTCATACTGTGTTTTGCCTTGTAACTTATCTTTGTTGAAGTCTTCATAATGGCTTTTGCCTTGTAACTTATCTTTGTTGAAGTCTTCATACTGGGTTTTTGCCTTGTAACTTATCTTTGTTGAAGTCTTCATACTGGGTTTTTGCCTTGTAACTTATCTTTGTTGAAGTCTTCATACTGGGTTTTGCCTTGTAGTGATTGCTAAAATTCTTGCCAACAACAGTGTTGTACAGGACATTCGAGTTTGGGTTTGTTTTGCTGTGACAACACACAACTCTGCACGGTGCAATATCCTTATTATAATAACCTAACAGGCCTTCGATTTGAACACTTGAGTGCATGAGTAATTGTTTTAGCACTCTAGAGTTGTACTGTATACACTCTCACTCTGTAGACTAGAGTGATAGTGTTGGGTTGTTTTGCTGGGACAAACACAACAAGGCCCGTGTACAGATGGTTGAACAGCTTGCTGAGACTCAAGACTTTCCCCTCTCTGACCCCCTGTTCTTTGTGGGGGCGTTATTACAGAGCCTAGCTACCACAAACTTCCAATTCTCCATGGTTTCTCCCTCTACGTTTTTACGTGGCTTGGGACACTAGATACCACACCACAGGAAAACCATTTCAGTTTGTTCTTAAAATATTGAAATAGTTTCCACACTAAAAAAAATAGTTTCAAAGAGCTTTCTTTTAAAATGGTTTTGTCTCCACAGGTGACTCATACTAGATATCATCACATCTGGCTATTTTATTGATTTAACTAGGCAAGTCAGTTAAGAACAAATTCTTATTTACAATGACAGCCTAACGGGGAACAGTGGGTTAACTGCTTTGTTCAGGGGCAGAACGACAGATTTTTACCTTGCCAGCTCTGGGATTCGATCCAGAAACTTACAGTTACTGGCCCAATGCTCTAACCACTAGGCTACAGCTAATTGCTATTCTATGATAAGTCTCCTCCAGGCTCCAGAGGCAGGGTGTCCGTTGCTGTGGTCTTGCCCCTGGCTTGGAGGCTCCAGCAGGAGTGGATCCATTATGGTTAGAATCCCTGGAGACCCATGAATGGCTGAAGGGCTATATCATGTGTTGGTACATGCTTACTCTTAATGCATTAGTCATTCATAATTTAGAGGGTTGTCAGTGGAAGAACCAGTCTGGATGGTTTAATAATGTTACTGCCACTGAGATAATGTTTGTGCTCTTTGCCATTTTTAAAATACACAACAGTTTGACCGTTTTCATTCTGGTTAGGATATTACGAATGTCGTTCACACTTGTTAGTTACGCAAAGTTTGGGCTTTCCACTTGTATTTTTTATTTTAATGCATTGATAGTTGCTCTTAATTCATGGCTTTTAAGAGAGCTGAAGTAGGCCTATCATAAATACATGTGTTCCTCTATGCGCCCAGGCAGCATAGATCTGCCAGTGAAAGCCATCCTTTCACTGCCCATTGACTATCTCTGTGGCCCAGGGAGGGAGCCTTCCTGCCCCATTGAATATGCATTGACAGCACCCAGCAGGTTGAGAAAGAGTGGAGGAGCTGTTAGCTGATTGGTCTGTAGTGGATTTGTCATTTCTAGTGGAGGTCATTGTCCAGGCTATTGGCTCTTCAGTTGTCTTCAATAGCCTCAAGGCCCCCTGCTGAAGATACTTCTTATAGTGACTTGTCTTTTCTTTCTTAGGCTGGTTAGAGGCTATTTCATCCTAAACCCCATTGGAGAACACAGTCAGAGCGAGAGAACGTCCTTGCTGTTATTTATCAACTGGGTGGATGCTATACATCTGGTCCCTGGCTTGTTCACTTTGAAGAAGGGAGGGAGGATTAACTGGTTGGATGTTTTAGTTATTCAGTAAGAAGTTTTGAAACCACCTTTTACTGGGCTTGTTTTAAATCCCATTTAACATCAGTATAAACATTCTAAATAGTATCTGTCAATGCTAAATGTTTTGTAGTACTGTGACAAGATGTCTCATCCACATCTTTTTTTTTTTACTGAGATAATCCTGATACAATTTCAGGAGTGAAGATCACACTTAACGTACCATTAACACACCTATTAACGTTCTGTTACCATCTGCCTCATCTATCCTGCTCACTTTCCCCTGGTGTGACCACGAGCCATCGCTGGGGTGCGGCTGATCGTCACACGCAGAAGGGCACGCTTTTTTATTCTAAAGAGAATAAGAAGTTTATACTCTGCCCTGTGTGGAAGGTTATACTCTGCCCCGTGTGGAAGGTTATACTCTGCCCGGTGTGGAAGGTTATACTCTGCCCCGTGTGGAAGGTTATACTCTGCCCTGTGTGCTGCCCTGTGTGGAAGGTTATACTCTGCCCTGTGTGGAAGGTTATACTCTGCCCTGTGTGGAAGGTTATACTCTGCCCTGTGTGCTGCCCCGTGTGGAAGGTTATACTCTGCCCTGTGTGGAAGGTTATACTCTGCCCTGTGTGGAAGGTTATACTCTGCCCTGTGTGGAAGGTTATACTCTGCCCTGTGTGCTGCCCTGTGTGGAAGGTTATACTCTGCCCTGTGTGGAAGGTTATACTCTGCCCTGTGTGGAAGGTTATACTCTGCCCTGTGTGGAAGGTTATACTCTGCCCTGTGTGCTGCCCTGTGTGGAAGGTTATACTCTGCCCTGTGTGGAAGGTTATACTCTGCCCTGTGTGCTGCCCTGTGTGGAAGGTTATACTCTGCCCTGTGTGGAAGGTTATACTCTGCCCTGTGTGGAAGGTTATACTCTGCCCTGTGTGGAAGGTTATACTCTGCCCTGTGTGGAAGGTAGCCTAGTGGTTAAGAGTGTTGGGCCAGTGACCGAACAGTCGCTGGTTCAATTCTCCCTTGAGCAAGGCAGTTAACACCCAACAGCTGCTCCCCGCGTCCCGAGGATGTGAAAGTCGCAGCCTCCCGTACCTCTGATTCAGACGGGTTGGGTTGAATGCATTCAGTTATACAATTAAAATAGGAGGGTCATACCCCTAATGGACCTAAACATTTAGTTTGTTTGTACTGATCAATGCTACTGAATGTAAATGTATTGAATTAAAATGTAAATGATAAATATAGGACTTGAATATCAGTTTTTCCCCCTCAGTATCGAGTCGGAACAGTACTTATATTTATATTGTTTTGTTCTGGAGCTTGTCTTCTCTGTTAATGTTCTGTACTGTCATGTTTTGTGTGGACCCCAGGAAGAGTAGCTGCTGCTTTTGCAACTGCTAGTGGTCTCCTGAGTGGTGCAGTGGTTCTAAGGCACTGTATTTCAGTGCAAGAGGTGTCACTGCAGCCCCTGGTTTGAATCAAAGCTGCATCACATCTGGCTGTGATTGGGAGTCCCATAGGGCTGTGTGCAATTGGTCCCTCATTGTAAATAAGAATTTGTCCTGAACTGACTTGCCTAGTTAAATACCTTTTTTCTTTTTATTATGAGGAGCTTAATAAAATACCTTTAATTACTGCATGTTGTGAATCCCTTTTTCCCCCTCTGCCTCCAGCACACACACAATACATGCACCATGGTCCCTCTCCTTCTATAGTAACTACTTCCTTTGTCTCCTCTCTCTGTCTTCCCTTTGTTTGGAATTGTGCTGAGAGAGAGAGAGAGAGAGAGGGAGAGAGAGAGATAGACACAGAGAGAGAGAGCGAGAGAGAGAGAGAGACACAGAGAGAGATAGACACAGAGAGAGAGAGAGACACACAGAGAGAGAGACACAGAGAGAGAGAGAGAGTCACAGAGAGAGAGAGACACACAGAGAGAGAGAGATACACACAGAGAGAGAGACACACAGAGAGAGAGAGAGACACCGAGAGAGAGTCACACAGAGAGAGAGAGAGTCACACAGAGAGAGACAGAGAGAGAGAGAGAGCTGGCCACTGTAGTTAGACTAGAGCCCTGTCGGAGCCTCCTCCGGTTACAGCAACATTTAAACTCCAGGCTGCAGCCACACGGCACGCGGACAGACAGGAAGCAAGGCTCGAGGCAGCCTGACAGCTGGACGCTTCATTTCCTCGCGAGCTCTCTGCCACCGGAGCGTACTTCAAAGCGACGGACTCTCATTCCATTAGTTCTATTCGTTCCGTGAACTCTATTCTACACGGCTGGTTCGCTGCCCCTGGACCAAACCGATGTTCCGCTAATCCGCTCCTCATCTGGATAAACTGTACAAGATTCCCCTCCGCTAATAGATAAACTACTGACTGTCGCTGTTATTGAGGCACCTGCCTGAATCTTCTCGTGGAAGCTTTTCATTGTAAGTAGATACAGCTACACATTACTATAGCAAGTTGTTGATGGTGACTGTGTCGCTTTGCAATGCTCATACGGCTATTAATGGCGTTGTAGTATTTTCTCATTTGAAAGGAATGGTGTAGGATAGTAACGAACGTTCTATAATGCGAGTTTATAAACAGCGTGTAATATAATAGAGGTGTGGATGTTGCGGGTCATTTTCACCCATTTGAAATGAATCCAAAAGTCGGACAGCCTAAATGAAAGGGTCAATAGTGGAAAAAAACGACATAAACAAACTGTAAGGGGGATCATTCCTTATTTATATCAATGTGTGTGGTCGATGTTCCTCTGCTTGGTCCTTGGATCTAATCTCAGGGGTTTTCTTTTGCATTATAACGGTGCTTGGGGTAGGTTTAGTTCTGTGTATTGGATTTGATACTGATGTAGCAGAAACGGTGTCTTTGACAGTGTACTGACAGAGTGTACAGACACCACTCTTGTGAACTATTTGTTCAAGTAGGCTAACCACTATTTAAAAAATTGTCAAATGTCCTGTTGTTCAAAAGCTCCAGGTAAGAATATGAAAAGGTGGACGTAGGAATCCACCCCAAACCCCCAAAAATTAGGTTGGAAAACCTGTTATCTTTGTTGGCATAGAGTTTTTGCCTTGTGGATGTGTTGAATGTTGTTCTACTCTTGATGTCAGTTGCAAAATGTGTTTAGTCCATTGGTGAAAGGGTGTGACTGTTGCTGCTTTACATATTGTTTGCATTATATTGCATTGGCAAGTCATTATTGTGTGTTTTTACAGACTGCATTCCAAATCCTAATGTCTTGCGTTTTTCTCAGTGAAATGCGGGAAGATGAAAGGAATCTATAAAAGGGTTGGTCTGTTATTCACAGTCACTTAGGCCATAATTGCAGCGTTAGTTGTCCACCCACTCTCTCTTTCTCTCTCTATGTGTCACTGCAATGATCTAGACAAGGTCTACTCTAATACCATGGCCTCTCTCTCTCTTTCTCTCTCTCTCTTTCTCTAACTCTCTTTCTCTATCTCTCTACCTCTCTTTCTGTCTCTCTGTCTCTCTCTCTCTTTCTATCTCTCTCTCTCACTTTCTCTAGCTTTCTTTTCTATCTCTGCTCTCTCTCTCTCTCTCTCTCTCTCTCTCTCTCTCTTTCAATTCAATTCAATTCAATTCAAGGGCTTTATTGGCATGGGAAACATGTGTTAACATTGCCAAAGCAAGTGAGGTAGACAACATACAAAGTGAATATATAAAGTGAAAAACAACACAAATTAACAGTAAACATTACACATACAGAAGTTTCAAAACAGTAAAGACATTACAAATGTCATATTATATATATATATATATCTTTCTCTAACTCTTTCTCTCTCTCTACCTCTCTTTCTCTGTCTCTCTATCTCTCTCTCTCTTTCTATCTCTCTCTCTCACTTTCTCTAGCTTTATTTTCTATATCTCTAACTCTCTTTCTCTGTCTCTCTATCTTTCTTTCTTTCTTTCTCGCACCGATATTTTCTTGCCCTCCCTCTCAGGACAAAGTCGGCAACATATTTTTTGAACATATCTGTTCTCTCCCTCTCACATTTGCTCTTCATTTAAAACATATCCGTGGTGTGCTGACTACGCAATCTCTAAAAATAGATCAGTAACAAAGTGGATCAAAGTGCACAAGAATCATCATTTTCAGGTCTCAGGGCACTACTTGAGCCACCATTTTCAGGTCTCAGGGCACTACTTGAGCCACCATTTTCAGGTCTCAGGGCACTACTTGAGCCACCATTTTCAGGTCTCAGGGCCACCATTTTCAGGTCTCAGTGCACTACTTGAGCCACCATTTTCAGGACTCAGGGCACTACTTGAGCCACCATTTTCAGGTCTCAGTGCACTACTTGAGCCACCATTTTCAGGTCTCAGGGCACTACTTGAGCCACCATTTTCAGGTCTCAGGGCACTACTTGAGCCACCATTTTCAGGTCTCAGGGCACTACTTGAGCCACCATTTTTTTGGTTCCTTCCTAATGGTCATGTGTGGGTGTCTTGGCCAGAATGTGTCATCAATATTTAGTCAAAAATAGATTTACTGCAAAGGAGTGTGCCCCACTACATGACTTTGTCCTTATGCTTGACTGTGACTTGTTTTTGTTAATATATGGTTTAAAAAAACCCTATGACTATTTGAATCATAAATTGCTCTATCATTTAAGTGCTGCTGCCTGCCTTCTGTCTTTAGTGTGTGAGGTTTGTGGGTTTTCTAGGCAGTGCTGGGGTCTGGCTGGCACAGGGATCTGGACCTAGCCACACTCAAGGAGTGTGTGTGTGTGTGTGTGTGTGTGTGTGTGTGTGTGTGTGTGTGTGTGTGTGTGTGTGTGTTCTGACTCCGTTAAATCTTGTTCTTCAAATTTGCTCCGCTGTACAGTTTCTGGTTGCACAGTAACATGAATTTAACTCTTGAGAGAGGCCTGTGCATTCACTCAGAATGATGGGAAAGAAAACAAAACCATGGAGAAAAATGTGAGGGTTTTAAGGGCCGTCTAGACCGAGGACGATAAACTTTTAAGTAAAAAAAAAATATAAAAAAAATATGTGAACAACAGCATTGACGCTACAACGATAAGTACAAAAAGAGTTGATAATGAGCTATCGTTTGGATCACTTTCAGAGCAATTCCCCCCGTCCCCCGTCCCTCCCGACACTAAAACATTTGACAACCAATCCAAAACGTGTTCTATTGAAGCGTTCTTTGGTTCTATATGCTCTGCAAGGAGTGGAGACAAGGGCACACGGTATGCCTGCATAACGGGACGTGTCACAATGTTGGTGGCCGTATTCATTCTAGGACGACTTGGGAGAAACGATGATCCTCGACAAAAACAGCGCATGAGAAGGCCATATTGTCCAATGGTCGGACTTATCTGTTAATAGGTCTTGGAGTCCCAGGAAACGCTAGACTACAATTGCTTGTTGTACACTCAAGAATTTGATGTAAACTGTCGAGAATAGACCCGTAACTGATCCCAAATGGTGGCGTAGTCAGGCCTAGGCAGTTATTTTTGCATGAAATGTTTGAGCGGTTATTCAAATGAGCCTACATCACTGCAGTTTACAGCCCCAGACAATAACGGTGTATTTACTTGATAACAGTAGCCTAGTGGTTAGAGCATTGATCTAGTAACTGAAAGGTTGCTGCATCAAATCCCTGAGCTGACAAGGTAAAAATCTGTTGTTCTGCCCCCTGAGCAAGGCAGTTAACCCACTGTTCCCTGGGTGCTGAAGACGTGGATGCTGATTATGGCAGCCCCCCCCACCTCTCTGATTCAGAGGTGTTGGGTTAAATGTGGAAGACACATTTCAGTTGAATACATTCAGTTGTACAACTGACTAGGTATCCAGCCTTTCCCTAATGCATTCCTCACTGTGTTTGATTAGGTGTCTTTTATAGCCCTACTATTTACTAACGAAGACATTTTCGAAAATGATTTAATATCTACAGTGGGGCAAAAAAGTATTTAGTCAGCCACCAATTGTGCAAGTTCTCCCACTTAAAAAGATGAAAGAGGCCTGTAATTTTCATCATAGGTACACTTCAACTATGACAGACCTCTGTCATTGCCAACAAAGGGTATATAACAAAGTGTTGAGATAAACTGTTGTTATTGACCAAATACTTATTTTCCACCATAATTTGCAAATAAATTCATTAAAAATCCTACAATGTGATTTTCTGGATTTATTTTCTCATTTAGTCTGTCTATGATGAAAATTACAGGCCTCTCTCATCTTTTTAAGTGGGAGAACTTGCACTTGTAGGGGGTGGCTGACTAAATACTTTTTTGCCCCACTGTATCTAATATTTAGCTTCTTGGCTCCACATCTCTAGCCCTTCTCTCCCATCTGTTCCCGTGGCAATAGGCTACGCAAGCCTCTCCACTATTCCTTTTTTCGTGAAATCCCAGGAAAAGCTCAAGGCTACAAAAGCTATAGGATATATTTTTTAAGATATATTTTTTTAATGCTATACAGGGCTCGCTCTTGCTAATTGCTGAATATAAAATAGGCCATGCCGAAATGAACTGTCTGGGGAAAGTTAAAGAAGAGGGAGTACGTTGGTGTGATTTCCTCTGGAATAATGTTTAGCAGTGGGGTAAAAGGTTGCATGAGAGGAAGTTAAGGGGGGGCTCCAGGTCCCCCCGGGACATTTTTTATATTTTTTATGAAGGACTGAGAAGTTTGACTTTTTAAGTTAGACATGTAACATATTGGTAAAACCATTTGGTGACACTATTTTTATATTTAGGAACGTGCGTATAGCCTCTGCGTGGTCCATATTATCAGGTCTGCTATTAGAAACAAGCATGATCACCTGCAGCCCAACCGAGAAAGGTAGGCCTACCTATTAGTGTAACTCGGGGTAACACGCCACCCGGGGTAACACGCCCCCTGCCTGTAGTTCTTACAGCAACCACTTCGTCACAATTCTCCCACACCACACTACCAACATTTTTCCTGGTTACCACTAGTCTTGCTCAACAAAAAAATGACATCTGTCGCATCACAATTTAAGTCACTCCCCAAAAATATTATGTTTGAGGTAGGCGTTTTACCCCAAGCTACCCTACAATTGACCTGTGTTACATTCAAGCCTACTCTCCCTATGCACTCACAGCCAATTGCGGGGCAGTAAGGTTTTGCGGAGGTCTTTTGTTTTTACCTACTTCAACCTATGAGGTCATGCTATGGCAGCGGCTTGCTGCACACAGGCATAGTTGAACAAAAATACATCTGTACCCTAGTATGTGTGCATGTATGTGTGCTCCCTGCGCGCGGTAGCAGGCACTAACGTCATCCACTTCCCACTCGCACTACATCTGTGTAATCATTCACACAGCTTCATTGCATCCAGAAGCTGTGGGTGAGAGGGAGGAATACAGGGGAACACAGCAGCCAACCCGGGTAATGAAGTCTGAAGAGGTGTGTGTGTGTGTGTGTGTGTGTGTGTGTGTGTGTGTGTGTGTGTGTGTGTGTGTGTAGGGAGTGGATGGAGAGGTGTGGGTCGGGGGATGGAGGGTGAGGTGTGTGTGTGTGTAGGTGTGGAAGGAGAGGTGTGTGTTTAGGGGGTGGAAGGAGAGGTGTGTGGAGGGAGGGGTGTGTGTAGGGGGTGGAGGGAGAGGTGTGTGGAGGGAGGGGTGTGTGTAGGGGGGGTGGAGGGAGAGGTGTGTGTGTAGGGGGTGGAGGGAGAGGTGTGTGTAGGGGGTGGAGGGAGAGGTGTGTGTGTGTAGGGGGTGGAGGGGAGAGGTGTGTGTAAGGGGTGGAGGGAGAGGGTGTGTGGGGGTGGAGGGAGAGGTGTGTGTAGGGGGTGGATGGAGAGGTGTGTGTAGGGGGTGGAGGGAGAGGTGTGTGTAGGGGGTGGAAGGAGAGGTGTGTAGGGGGTGGAGGGAGAGGTGTGTGTAGGGGGTGGATGGAGAGGTGTGTGTAGGGGGTGGAGGGAGAGGTGTGTGTAGGGGGTGGAGGGAGAGGTGTGTGTAGGGGGTGGAGGGAGAGGTGTGTGTAGGGGGTGGAAGGAGAGGTGTGTAGGGGTGGAGGGAGAGGTGTGTGTAGGAGGTGGAGGGAGAGGTGTGTGTAGGAGATGGAGGGAGAGGTGTGTGTGTGTAGGAGGTGGAGGGAGAGGTGTGTGTAGGGGGTGGAGGGAGAGGTGTGTGTAGGGGGGTAAAGGTAAAGGCGTGCCCAGTAACTCTCAGTACTGACACAGCACAGCAAAGACTTCTGGTGGAAAGGGGTAGGTGGTGCTAGGAGGTGGGCTTCGTGTAGTTGTGAAATAGGCGTGAGTCTCGCTCACAAAAAAAGCTGATGTATTTTTTACGTGGGTTAAAAACATAACAGAATCATCCTAATCTGAGTATCTGAAGGTTATTTAGAGACAACAGGGCGGCATTGGTGGAGACTGGAGAGGAGTCTGTCCATCCACCACCACATTAAGATCCTTGTTCCCCTGCAAAGGGACTCGCAGCCTCTGCAGAATGGACTGGCTGGTGCGAGGAAGAGGGGGGGGGGGGCCCTTTGGCCAAGTATTTTTCACTAGTGTTCTGATTCAGAGTTTTAATATCAACCAAGATGGTCTCGTCTCCTTCATTCCTCTCTTGCTCTCCCTGCCATTATCTCGTTACACAGACACACATTCTGAATGATGGTTGGACCTCTGTGTCTGTGGTGATCCCTCTGCCTCTTTATAAGCGTTCGGTAGTCTCCTCTGTAAATTGTGTAGAGCTGAAGTGCCTCTTTCATAAGTGTTTAGTAGTCTCCACTGTAAATTGTGTAGAGCTGAAGTGCCTCTATCATAAGTGTTTAGTAGTCTCCACTGTAAATTGTGTAGAGCTGAAGTGCCTCTTTCATAAGTGTTTAGTAGTCTCCACTGTAAATTGTGTAGAGCTGAAGTGCCTCTTTATAAGTGTTCGGTAGTCTCCACTGTAAATTGTGTAGAGCTGAAGTGCCTCTTTATAAGTGTTCGGTAGTCTCCACTGTAAATTGTGTAGAGCTGAAGTGCCTCTTTCATAAGTGTTTAGTAGTCTCCACTGTAAATTGTGTAGAGCTGAAGTGCCTCTTTCATAAGTGTTTAGTAGTCTCCACTGTAAATTGTGTAGAGCTGAAGTGCCTCTTTATAAGTGTTCGGTAGTCTCCACTGTAAATTGTGTAGAGCTGAAGTGCCTCTTTCAGTGTTCACTGTTAACCTCTTGCTTCTACTCGGGACGCTTGCGTCCCAACTAGAGCTCTGGAAATGCAAATGCGCTACGCTAAATGCTAATAGTATTAGTTAAAACTCAAACGTTCATTAAAATACACATGCAGGGTATTGAATTAAAGCTACACTCGTTGTGAATCCAGGCAACAAGTCAGATTTTTAAAATGCTTTTCGGCGAAAGCATGAGAAGCTATTATCTGATAGCATGTAACACCACAAAAGACCCGCAGGGGACGTAAACAAAATAATTAGCATATTCGGCGCTACACAAACCGCACAATAAAATAGAAAACATTCATTACCTTTGACCATCTTCTTTGTTGGCACTCCTAGATGTCCCATAATCACTATTGGGTATTTTATTTGATTAAATCGGTCCATATATAGCCTAGATATCGTTATATGTAGACTGTGTGATCAACGAAAAAAAACAGCGTTTCATAACGTAACGTCATTTTTTAAAATTCAAAAAGTCGACGATAAACTTTCACAAAACACTTCGAAATACTTTTGTAATGCAACTTTAGGTATTAGTAAACGTTAATAAGCGATCAAATTAATCACAAGACGAAGTATATTCTATAGCTGTCCGTCTGGAAAAATGTCCGGCTAGAAACTCAACCAAAATATCCGGTCCTAGACCTGAAGAACTGCGCTGCCTTGAATCTGTTTGACCAAGAAACAAATCGTAGGCAAATGACAAGACTCTAGACACCGTGTGGAAGCTGTAGGTACTGCAACCTCAGCCTCATTAATTGTGGTTCACCTTTATCAATGGGTTCAAGTCGCGCAGCAATATATTTTTCCATTTTCAGTGATCAGGTTTTCCTGCGCTTTCCGATGAAACGCACGTTATGTTATAGCCACAGCCGTGATTTAACCAGTTTTATAAACGTCTGAGTGTTTTCTATCCACACATACTAATCATATGCATATACTATATTCCTGGCATGAGTAGCAGGGCACTGAAATGTTGCGCGATTTTTAACAGAATGTTCAAAAAAGTAGGGGGTAGGAGTAACTTAACTACTGTTGTTATAGGCTGCTGAAATGGAAGCCTCCGTGATGTCTGGGAGGATGTCCCAAATAACACCATATTTTTTGACCAGAGCCCTATTGGGGCCTAGTCAAAAGTAGTGCACTTTGGGGAGGTAGACCCAATGTCTTGTCTTTCTAGGCTTCTACCACTTCGGTCCGATGTAGCAAAATTTGAAATTGTGTTTTTTACATTGGATAAAGTAGAGTAGAGTAGAGTAGAGACTCAGAGCTAGATAATAGTACATCATACACTACAAATGAGGAACAATGGAAAAGTAATTATGCTTTGAAAGTTGATCAACTTGTAATCCCACTTTTGAGAAAATGACCTTTGAATGTCTTGGTACACCTCCTGGAGAGCTGTTCATTGTCTACACCCATTCAGCATCTTTCACACCCTCTTAAGCCCCACCCATCTCTTTAAGGATTCACATGTGAGGCCATGTGGTAAACACACGTTAAAATATGAAGTTTATTTGTCACATGCACAGGACACTGAAGGTGTAAACGATACAGTGAAGTCGTTATTTGCATAGTAGCAATTAGCTAGCTACATGTCTAAACAAATGACTCCCCTTCGCCAGATTACTACATGACCCATCAAGTTAGCCAGGTGTGTCTGTAGGTTATTACGGCCATCTATTGTATTTCATGAACATGTGTAGACAATAGTGACCCATCCACTTAGCTAGAAGTGGCTAGGGGGTGGTTATAGCATTTCTTTCACATGACCCATCCATTTAGACAAATGTGTCTGGACAAGCATAATCTAATAGTAATAAAATATATATATCAAATATTTTTTTGTCTTGACACGTTCTATTTTTATATTGCTTTTATGCCAGTAACCATTTCACTGTACTGTTTACACCTTTTGTATCCTGTGTATTTGGCAAACATTGATTTTATTTGATATAGTGAGTGTTTACCAGAGACGGTAATGTGAAAAACAACATGACCTGCACCAAAGTCAGATTAGGATATAGGCCAAGGGGTTGGATGAAGTGTATTTTTACCAGAGCTGTGTTCGAATACTCATACTAACCTCACTAACAGTACTATTTGTGATGTGAATTGTTCATAGTATGGATATAGTTAGTATGCCAAATGTTCCCGGAAGTCGTAGTAAAAGCGCCAAAATATGAAGTATACACGCCGAGGACACTATTTCTGTACTTTAGGGCCCATAATGCAATTCTTCAGGAAAAGGGAGTTGGCTTCACATCATTTTCAGATTTGAAGAAAATGGCGGAAAATATGCAGCCGAAGTCCAACGAGAGCGGAGACAAATTCAATGCTTTAACTAATTATGACAAATGTTAAGAAAATGTTGAGCAATGTCATAAAGTAATGACTTTTCAAATAAGTTACCTCACACGTTATGTTGGCTGACAATTTGTTAGCTACGCTGTCCTTACGAACCACATAGCATATCATTACAGCAGTATGTACCGGTATGCTAATGTTAGTTGGCTACTTATACATCAAACTTGCCAGTATATTAACTATAGGCTATCTAACTAACTACCCAACGTTTATTGACTTGATTATTCCCGCCATTCTTAGTTTAGCTAAATGGTATATTCATTATGTGTTCTCAATGGACATTAGGCTGCTTTTCGTAAATTCGCTCTGGCTATCTACTCCAATTTCAGAGCATTCTCGTCTCAGTGTACCAGAACGCAGAATAATGAATTTACGAGCGCTCAACACTCATTGAATATGGCCGGTGTCAGCAAACGTCAGCAAAAAAAGTTACAGTAACCAATGTTCTGGATAACATGAAAACTGCCTAACCAGCTCTGCTAGGGTGAGTAAAAGGGTCAGAGTGGTCTAATTTGTGTCTGGAAGTAGCTAGCAAGCTATCGAACTTTAGCGTGGGTGCTTGGCTGATGTTGTAAGGTCAGAACGCTCAAATCATCCCTACTCATCGGCCCTAGCGTCCAGTGTACGCTCCGAGAGCGCTCGTAAATTTACGAGCGCATTCTGGCACTCCAGATTGATTTTAAGATCGCACCCGAAGTCATAAAATGTCTAACTAGTCATTTGTTATGCTAACTAGCTAGCAAGAGGTTGCATAGCAACAGTACGAAGCGCTAGTACGCTCAACTGAAAGGATACTGTTTGTTTACAGTATATTACAATGAACTAATATTATGTAGTATATACTCATTAAGTATGTAAGTATGTATGTATTGAATGTTAGTATGGGTATTCGAACACAGCTCTGGAGTTTTTCCTTATTCTAGGCTACTTTCACCACTTTTAGTCTTGACATCTTTGGTTGTGTAACGGCTCTCGTCGAAAGGAGTGGACCAAAGCGCAGCGTGGAAAGTGTTCATGATTTTATTTTCAAAAAACACTCAAACAAAATAACCAAAGTGAAAACGAAAGCGCACAGTTCTGTCAGGTACAGACACTAAACAGAAAACAAGACCTCACAAAACCCAAAAGGAAAATGACAACTTATATGTGATCCCCAATCAGAGACAACGAGAGACAGCTGCCTCTGATTGGGAACCACACCCTGACCTAACCAAACACAGAGAATAATAGGGATCTTTAAGGTCAGGGCGTGACAGGTTGTTTACTACTTTGATTTTGTCAATTGAAAAACATCAGCTAAGCTATGTCCTGCTCCTTCCCTATTTTACACTGCTCATTTGTCAGAATTTTTAAGACAGAAATGTATTTGGAGCGTTTTTTTGTGTTTTTTCCCCACACCTATTCCCAATTTAACCCACCAAGACAATGTGCTGTAGGACATTGGTACCCAGCCAGGTGCTAATGCATCTCTCTCTCCTCACTAAATGAATGACAAATGGATGAATGGGTGATAATTGTGTACCTTACCTCAGAATTGAATTTAAATTAGGCCTAACTGAATGATAAGGAGGGTGAAGAGGTTGATTTAATTTAGAAAGACAATAGTGTAATGATGAGTTTGTTATGCCTATTTATTTAATCATTTGACCGCTCTCCTTGTGGGTTTATACCATTTTACCAAATCGGCTGTTATGGGACTGTGTTATTTACTGTAACTAATAATAAAATGTATTGTACGGGGAAACTAAAATATGCGAAGGGTTGCAGTAGGCCTTTTAGAATAACGCTAAACATATCCTTTACTCTATCTAAGTGGATGAGCAGGAAACAAACGATGCCAGTCAGCCTACAGTCGGCCCATTGAAACTACACATAAACTATACCGGAACTAATTTCACACGTGATAAGAGTTAGCCTATAGACAATTTTATTTACAATGATCTAATGAGTGACAAGATTAGGCCAATCAGTTGTCAAATTGTACATGAAGAGATGGGTGCTTTTTGTAATTGCGCGATGCAGGGAAAGGAGCATCGCTTTATCAAATCCTCCTCCCTGCAGGTAAAACATTTTGATTTCTATATAGTATCAGAAAGACCATATTCTTCCGTTTACAAATGTAACTTTATCCAATAATATCCGTGCTGTCCATGCATTCAGCACATTGCTCTGGTTACTAAGCAAAAACTAGTAACACAATGAACTTAAAATATAAAATATGCTCTTCTGTCGTCAATGGATGAATGGGAGATAGAAACCAGATATAAACTGTTGGAGGGATTTGATTTGATTGATCTGAATGATGAGGAGGGTGAAGAGGGATTTGATTTGATTGATCTGAATGATGAGGAGGGTGAAGAGGGATTTGATTTGATTGATCTGAATGATGAGGAGGGTGAAGAGGGATTTGATTTGATTGATCTGAATGATGATGAGGGTGAAGAGGGATTTGATTTGATTGATCTGAATGATGAGGAGGGTGAAGAGGGATTTGATTTGATTGATCTGAATGATGAGGAGGGTGAAGAGGGATTTGATTTGATTGATCTGAATGATGAGGAGGGTGAAGAGGGATTTGATTTGATTGATCTGAATGATGAGGAGGGTGAAGAGGGATTTGATTTGATTGATCTGAATGATGAGGAGGGTGAAGAGGGATTTGATTTGATTGATCTGAATGATGAGGAGGGTGAAGAGGGATTTGATTTGATTGATCTGAATGATGAGGAGGGTGAAGAGGGATTTGATTTGATTGATCTGAATGATGAGGAGGGTGAAGAGGGATTTGATTTGATTGATCTGAATGATGATGATGATTTACATAAGTATTCAGACCCTTTAGTTAGTACTTTGTTGAAGCACCTTTGGAAGCGATTACAGCATCGAGTCTTCTTTGATATGACGCTACACGCTTGGCACACCTGTATTTCTCTCATTCTTCTCTGCAGATCCTCTCAAGCTCTGTTAGGTTGGATGGGGACCGTTGCTGCACAGCTATTTTCAGGTCTCTCCAGAGATGTTCAATCAGGTTTAAGTCCGGGCTCTGGCTGGGCCACTCAAGGACATTCAGAGACTTGTCCCGAAGCCACTCCTGCATTGTCTTGGTTGTGTTCTTAGGGTCGTTGTCCTGTTGGAAGTTGAACCTTTGCCCCAGTCTGAGGTCCTGAGAGCTCTCGAAGGTTTTCATCAAGGATCTCTCTGAACTTTGCTCAGTTCGTCTTTCCTTCGATCCTGATTAGTTTCCCAGTCCCTGCAGCTGAAAAACATCCCCACCGCATGATGCTGCCACCACCATGCTTCACCGTAGGGATGGTGCCAGGTTTCATCAGACATGATGCTGCCACCACCATGCTTCACCGTAGGGATGGTGCCAGGTTTCATCCAGACATGATGCTGCCACCACCATGTTTCACCGTAGGGATGGTGCCAGGTTTCATCCAGACATGATGCTGCCACCACCATGCTTCACCGTAGGGATGGTGCCAGGTTTCATCAGACATGACGCTTGGCATTCAGGCCAAAGAGTTCAATCTTGGTTTCATCAGACCAGAGAATCTTGTTTCTCTTGGTCTGAGAGACTTTAGCAGCCTTTTGGAAAATTCCAAGTGGGCTGTCATGGGCCTTTTACTGATGAGTGGCTTTCGTCTGGCCACTCTACCATAAAAGCCTGATTGGTGGAGTGCTGCAGAGATGGTTGTCCTTCAGGAAGGTTCTCCCATCTCCACAGAGGAACTCTAGAGCTCTGTCAGAGTGACCATTGGGTTCTTGGTCACCTCCCTGACCAAGGCCCTTCTCCCCCGATTGCTCAGTTTGGCCGTGCGGTCAGCTCTAGGAAGACCGTTGGTGGTTTCAGAATGATGGAGGCCACTGTGTTCGTGAACCTTCAATGCTGCATAACGTTGTTGGTTCCCTTCCCCAGATCTGTGCCGCGACACAATCCTGTCTCGGAGCTCTAAGGACAATTCTTTCGACCTCATGGCTTGGTTTTTGTTTCCGACATGCACCGTCAACTGTGGGACCATATATAGACAGGTGTGTGCCTTTTCTAAATAATGTCCAATCAATTGAATTTACCACAGGTGGACTCCAATGAAGTTGTAGAAACATCTCAAGGATGATCAATGGAAACAGGATGCACCTGAGCTCAATGACGAGTCTCATAGCAAAGGGTCTGAATACTTATGTAAATAAGGTATTTCTGTTATTATGGTTTTGTACATTTTCAACAATTTGCAAAAACCTGTTTTTTCAATTTTTCTTTATGGGGTATTATGTGTACATTGATGAGGAGTTGTTTTTTTAATTGAATCCATTTCAGAATAAGGTAACGTAACAACGTGGGGAAAGTCAAAGGGTCTGAATACTTTCCCAAGGCACCGTACACTGTTTGTTGATCACAATGGCAAGCCGAACCAAACTAATGGACGCACTGACAGCATTGGCAAGCCGAACCAAACTAATGGACGCACTGACAGCATTGGCAAGCCGAACCAAACTAATGGACGCACTGACAGCATTGGCAAGCCACACCAAACTAATGGACGCACTGACAGCATTGGCAAGCCGAACCAAACTAATGGACACACTGACAGCATTGGCAAGCCGAACCAAACTAATGGACGCACTGACAGCATTGGCAAGCCGAACCAAACTAATGGACGCACTGACAGCATTGGCAAGCCGAACCAAACTAATGGACGCACTGACAGCATTGGCAAGCCGAACCAAACTAATGGACGCACTGACAGCATTGGCAAACCAAACGAATGGACGCACTGACAGCATTGGCAAGCCGAACCAAACTAATGGACGCACTGACAACATTGCAAATGCTGCAGAATCTAGTTGAGTTGCAATCAGATGGAGGATTGGATATTGAGGTTGAAATCGACCTTGCTGATTCTTCCGATGCCTGAGCCTCACCGTAGAAAAAAACAGAACGGAGCCAACTGAGACGGTGATCTCAATTGCCACGGTGAGACAGGAGTCTGCGAGGGATGGCACAGTGTGGGTAGAAAGAGTGAAGAGTTTGTGACATGCAGATGTTGCAGCACATCAGAGATTGTACTGTTGCTCCTGCGCACAGGAAAGGAAACAGTAGGTGGGACATGTCTGTGGATGAACTCAAAGCATTTATTGCACTCTTGTATGTCCGCGGGGCGTACGGCAGAAAGAGCATGGATGGGGAGTCATTTCAGTCAGATAAGTATGGGGTGGACTCTTTCCCGAGAGACCATGCCATCCAACCGCTTCAGAGAGATTATGCCACAATTGTGGCCGGTACACACAAAACAAGGCCCATGAAAACTGTCTGCAGTGCAACTGATTTGTGTGGTGTGCTGACTGTGGAACCGAAGCATAAAGAGAACACGAAATGGATGAATGTGTAACGGCACGCATATAAGGGCACAATTGTGTCAAATACAATCAACAAATGACTTTTTTTTATTTTTTTTATCTTGTCATGAATATATTTCCACAAATATTTGTTAATGCAATTTAATATTTTACAATAGTTTCTGCACTATTTATCAAGCGTTGGTGCTTACGTTTTCGCTCCTTGCGGGTTGATATTGTCACCTTCGTTGTAACGAGGAGACCAAGGCGCAGCGTGATGAGAATTACATTCCTCTTATTTATTTAACGAAGAACATTTGAACACTCAAACAAAACAACCAAACGACCGTAACGCTATAAACAGTAGTGCTGACACAGGCAACTAATACATAGACAATAACCCACAGATAAACCAAGGAATATGGCTACCTAAATATGCTTCCCAATCAGAGACAATGATAAACAACTGCCTCTGATTGAGAAACAATCTAGGCAACCATAGACATATAAACCCCTAGACCAGGAAAACACTAAAAAATACAAAAAACCAAACACACCACCCATGTCACACCCTGACCAAACCAAATAATGAAGAAAACAAAGATGGCTAAGGTCAGATATGCATCTAGCGTGTACCTATAGTCTGAAAGGACAGGCGGTTCTAGTGTTAAGAGGGTGTGAACGATGCTGATTTGTAGGTGTACCAAAACATTCAAGGGCCGTTTTCCCAAAAGTGGGGTTACACAAGTTGATCAACTTGCAAAGCAGAATTACTTTCTTACTGTTCCTCGTCTGTAGTGGCTGAGGTACTATTATAAACCCAAATGCAGACACAGGAGGCAGGTAGTTCTCTGATATTTATTAATAGACAAGGGGCAGGTGGAGGACAGGCAGAAGTTCGTAAACCAGGTCAGCGGTAGATGGGTTCAGGATGGCAGACAGGCAGGCTCAGGGTCAGGGCAGACAGAATGGTATGGCAGGCGGGCTCAGGGCAGGCAGAATGGTATGGCAGGCGGGCTCAGGGTCAGGGCAGGCAGAATGGTATGGCAGGCGGGCTCAGGGTCAGGGCAGGCAGAATGGTATGGCAGGCGGGCTCAGGGTCAGGGCAGGCAGAATGGTATGGCAGGCGGGCTCAGGGTCAGGGCAGGCAGAATGGTTTGGCAGGCGGGCTCAGGGTCAGGGCAGGCAGAATGGTATGGCAGGTGGCTCAGGGTCAGGGCAGGCAGAATGGTATGGCAGGCGGGCTCAGGGTCAGGGCAGGCAGAATGGTATGGCAGGCGGGCTCAGGGTCAGGGTCAGGGCAGGCAGAATGGTATGGCAGGCGGGCTCAGGGTCAGGGCAGGCAGAATGGTATGGCAGGCGGGCTCAGGGTCAGGGCAGGCAGAATGTTATGGCAGGCGGGCTCAGGGTCAGGGCAGGCAGAATGGTATGGCAGGCGGGCTCAGGGTCAGGGCAGGCAGAATGTTATGGCAGGCGGGCTCAGGGTCAGGGCAGGCAGAATGGTATGGCAGGCGGGCTCAGGGTCAGGGCAGGCAGGCAGAAAAGGTTGGAACCGTGAGGACTAGAAAACATGGACGATAAAAACAGGAGTAGGAAAAATCGCGCTGGTAGGCCTGACAAGACAAGACGAACTGGCAATAGACAAACAGAAAACACTGTATAAATACACAGGGGATAATGGGAACAAATGGGAGACACCTGGTGGAGGATGGAGACAAGCACACGACAGGTGAAACAGGTCAGGGTGTGACACCTATAGCCCCTCCTTCTATCTTCTCCTTCTCCCCACCCACATGCACCGACACAGATACAGGTGAATACTGTACGCACACCCACAGAAACCACAGCAGCGGTCACTGTAACTTTTTAAGGAAATCACTCAACCTCCGCCTCGATTTAGAAACCTTGAGTGGCACTGCATCACCACTATAATCTAGAGGGGTAGAGATGAGACGCGCACACGCAGACACACAGACACACAGACACATAGACAAACAGACACATAGACAAACAGACACACAGACAGACAGACAGACAGACAGACAGACAGACAGACAGACAGACAGACAGACACATAGACAGACAGACAGACAGACAGACAGACAGACAGACAGACAGACAGACAGACAGACACATAGACAGACAGACAGACAGACAGACAGACAGACAGACAGACAGACAGACAGACAGACAGACAGACAGACAGACAGACAGACAGACACACAGACAGACAGACAGACAGACAGACAGACAGACAGACACACACATAGACAGACAGACACACACACAGACAGACAGACAGACAGACAGACAGACAGACAGACAGACAGACAGACAGACAGACAGACACACACACAGACAGACAGACAGACAGACAGACAGACAGACAGACAGACAGACTGACACATAGACAGACAGACAGACAGACAGACTGACACACAGACAGACAGACAGACAGACAGACAGACAGACAGACAGACACACACACACACACACACACACACACAGACAGACAGACAGACAGACAGACAGACAGACAGACAGACAGACAGACAGACAGACAGACAGACAGACACATAGACAGACAGACAGACAGACAGACAGACAGACAGACAGACAGACAGACAGACAGACAGACACATAGACAGACAGACAGACAGACAGACAGACAGACAGACTGACTGTAGGAGTGATAACATATTTGTTTTGTATTCTTTATAAACCAACCAGCTACACAACAAAACAGGCTTCAATCAATAAAATCCATTTGAATTAGAGTTGAAGGATGTCAGTGCCTCTGAGAACCTCTTACCCTGTAGTGATGACAATTACAGGGGGAAACGACATGTGGAATGAACATTAGACTGCTGTTTTTGGCTTTCTCCCAGAGACTAGACTACCCTTTAATGATGCAGACAGACAGACACACACACACACACACGCGCACGCACACACGCACACACACCAACAGACACAGACAGACAGACAGACAGACAGACAGACAGACAGACAGACAGACAGACAGACAGACACGCACACTCACCAACAGACACAGACAGACAGACAGACACACGCACGCAGACACACACACACACACTAACAGACACACTGACAGGCAGACACCGACACACACACACGCACTAACAGACACACTGACAGACACACACATACAGGCAGACACACACACACACACACACACACACACACACACACACACACACACACACACACACACACACACACACACACACACACACACACACACACACACACACACACACAGACACACTGACACACACAGAGAGACAGAGAAAGATGCATCCTCCATGAGCCTTATTGAATGCAAACCTGCTGTTAGTCTGTAATGGACCCTGAAATTGGACAGTGGGGATGTTTAGAGCAAGAGGTATAATTGAAAGGAGAGATTGGAAGTAGATACTGTGTGGTCAGTATGTCTGGTGGTGTGCTGGTGCACTGAAACCAACATTAAAATATATTTTAAATGAGCTGTCGATTCCTGAGTGCAGGAAGCCATTTTAGGCTCGACTTGGCTTGCTTGTCAATTCCATTCCCAATGCATCAACATGTACTCTCAACATTTCACCCACTCCCTCTCTTCATCCTCATTTAATGAGAGAGAGCGAGAGAGAAGAGAGAAGAGAGAGAGAGAAGAGAGGAGAGAGAGAGAGAAAGAGAAGAGAGAGAGAGAGAGAGAAAGAGAAGAGAGAGAGAGAGAGAGAGAGAGATTGTGTTAGGGATGGGCATTTGAAATTATTTCACTATTCAAATAATTTGACGATTTTTTCCCCCCCGGATAGTCGAAATTCTAAAATAAAACATATACTTTTATACATTTTTTTGCTCTACTCTCTTGACCAATCAGAATGAGACAAAATGCCACAACAGCAGACACAGTTGTTTTCAGGGTGCTGTTTGAGTATTCACAAGTGTTCTGCATTTATGTGTGTCAGATCTTGAGGACCCTCCATTGGTGTGCACATGTAGGCTAGTCACTATTTGAAGTGGGGGAAAATAGCATACTGTTGTCAGGGCTGACTGAAGGGCTAAATGCTTTATCATCGTAAAATGCGTTTTCGTGTAAAACTCAACCCATAACCCAATTTAGCTTGAAAAATAAAAGTTACTTTTGTGCCTCAGAACTATAGGCTACATTTACAGTGCGTAACTTTAAACATTGTACTGTCAAAAGACATTTCAAATGTTGCTAGGTAACACGGAATCCAGGAAGTCAGTCACGTATATCCTTGTGTGTGACAATGTAACATGGAACATTTTTAATTTAGACAAAGCTTTTTCATTGTTACTCTCTCAAGTGTTTGAAGACCAGCATCTGTTGGGATTTCTGGATTACCAGTGCCCATCGCTAGTGCACGTGTGTACTCTTCTAGGAGACAGTGGTTGCCATGGTTAATACCGTTTTAATGTCCTCTTTAATCACTTGGAGTGTTGCCAATACCATAGGAACTTCTTCGCCGCACAAAAGGGAGCTTGACACTTGGCAACAACAAGATGGCCGCTAATGGAATTCTTTGTCTCCGTACCAAATGGCATCTTGTTCCCTACAGGGAAAAGGGGGATACCTAGTCAGTTGTACAACTGAATGTATTCAACTGAAATATATCTTCCACATTTAACCCAACCCCTCTGAATCAGAGAGGTGGGGGGAGCTGCCATAATCAGCATCCACGTCTTCAGCACCAGGGGAACAGTGGGTTAACTGCCTTGCTCAGGGGGCAGAACAACAGATTTGTACCTTGTCAGCTCAGGGATTTGATCCAGCAAACCTTTTAGTTACTGGCCCAACGCTCTAACCACTAGGCCCTGGTCAAAAGTGATACACTGTAGAGTGAATAGAATTCTATGCGGGACATAGACAAGATGATCCACTAACGGATTTACACATCTAGTTTAAGCATGTTGATTAAATGTGCTGTTGTGTTCTATGGATTCAATGTAGAAGTCTAAGCTTGACAAGGGCTTTCCTCACCTGCTATTCAAAGGCAGACGCTAGGAAACCCTGGTTGTAGGACGCGTTGGTGGTCAATAAATGTAGCCTATTGCATCGGAGCTACAACAGCACACTACAGAAGAACTACAGAGCAGCTATCTTGTCCTTTCCAAGGGTGCATTTATTCAGTAAACGGCCACTAGTGGCAGACCAGTCACTGGCTTCCTGTGAGATCTCTGGCAGAGTTTAAGCAGGTGTTTGGTGCCATGGTGATCTCCATGCTCACTCAGTGTATTCACCTATAACAGCAGTCGGACTGAGTTATAGCTGTTGTTTCATTAATAGTAAGGTAACTGCTAGCGTGCTGTGAAACCCCCTAACTTCATAGTACTGCAGCAGCTGTGGATTCTGCTCTTCTGTGCCCTTAGCCACTGCATCAACATCCCTCCTATTTCCTCTCTTTATTTCCTATCCTTTCTCCTTGCTTCCTTTTATCTAACCAACTTTATCCCCCCTCCCTTCTCCACCCATTTGCCTAGTCAGCTCCAGTGGTGTTTGGGGAGGTACCTGGCCTATCCACAGGTGGTAGGTAGCTGGGGGTACCTGGCCTATCCACAGGCGGTAGGCAGCTGGGGGTACCTGGCCAATCAACAGGCAGTAAGTAGGTAGCTGGGGATACCTGGCCAATCAACAGGCAGTAAGTAGGTAGCTGGGGATACCTGGCCAATCAACAGGCAGTAAGTAGGTAGCTGGGGGTACCTGGCCAATCAACAGGCGGTAGGCAGCTGGGGCTACCCGGCCTATCAACAGGCGGTAGGTAGCTGGGGCTACCCAGCCTATCAACAGCCGGTAGGTAGCTGGGGCTACCCGGCCTATCAACAGGCGGTAGCCAACTTGAGGATACATAAGAATGTAGGCCTGAGTCTTATGATTGGTAGCACAAGGGGGTAATTTGGGCAGAGCAAAATGTGATAGGGGGTAGCTACAGTAGCCTACAACATTACTGTAGGCTGTTAAACCAGTGCGGAGTGACCAGGCCCTGCTTAGTGATATAGTACTGTAGCTGTTCCCTGTTTTCTCCTTATTGTATAATAGGATTAGACTCTAACATGCAGCAACAACATCATTAGTTTCCAATGAAAGGCTTTGTTTTGAGACTTGGCATTCAAATTGAATCACTCTCCTTCCCACACATACACCCCATCATCACATCACCCCCCCCCCCATCCGCTGACCAGTATCTTGTTATGTGGTTGCCATAGACTACAAAGATAGGCTATTCTAATTGTGAATCTGAGTGTGCATCAGACATTGTCCAAAACAAGTGTCCTGTACCCAATGTGCAGCCAGGCCTGGCTGTAGATATGGATCTCATCTGTTTGCCCACAACCACAATCATCACACCAGCGACCACAGACACCCTCCCCTGTCTCTCCGGCTGCTTCTTCACGCTCCATGGTGTGCCAGAGCTGATCAGGCGTAGAGGTCTGGAGGACAAGGACACCCCCTTCACATTTCTCTCAAAATACCCCCCACTGCCTCACTGCAGTAAACCTTTTAAAAAAAAAAAAAAGATTTTTAATTGAATGTAATGCCTTTCAAGCATCTTTGGGGCCCCTAATGAGTCCTGTTCTGCTGACGAGAGCTGGACTGGATTGATGGGACTGAGGAGGTCTGAGTCACAGCCAGTACAGTGCAACTAGACTATCAGGAAAGTAGCCCGATTACTGCCCTGTAGCTCTCTGGGCATGATCTGATGGTCATCCCACTCCTGCAGGATAAACATTAATAACAGTGAGAATACAGGGACAATATGTAGCGGCAGGTAGCCTAGTGGTTAGAGCGTTGGACTTGTAGCCGTAAGGTTGCTAGATCAAATCCCTGAGCTGACAAGGTAAAAATCTGTTGTTCTGCCCCTGAACAAGGCAGTTAATCTACTATTCCCTGGTAGGCTGTCATTGACAATAAGAATTTGTTCTTAAAAATGTTCTTTTATAATCTCCACCCGGCACAGCCAGAAGAGGACTGGCCACCCCACATAGCCTGGTTCCTCTCTAGGTTTTGGCCTTTCTAGGGAGTTTTTCCTGGCCACTGTGCTTCTACACCTGCATTGCTTGCTGTTTGGGGTTTTAGGCTGGGTTTCTCTACAGCACTTTGAGATATCAGCTCATGTACGAAGGGCTATATAAACACATTTGATTTGATTTGTTCTCCACTGACTTGCCTTGTTAAATAAAGGTCAAATAATAAAATGGAGGTAGAGCCAGAATGCTACAGTAAACTAGCAGGATGGGGTTGGTTCCTAGCCTCCTGGGCATGGTCTGATGGTACTGACAATTTAAAGCCATAATCCCTAATTCAATGCTCACCAGGCATGTATAAATTATAGCCTATTATTCACGAATCAATAGCACGAGAAGGCATTTCCAAATCATGTTCTTCAAGAATCGATTGCTTAGCCACAGTTTACAGTAGCAGCACATAGCCAGACTAAAGTGGCAAGGAAGGTTTGTCTTTTTGATCTGATGCGACAAGAGAAAAGGGCAGTGAGGATCCCCAAAATATCTCTCTCTCTCCCTCTCTGTCTTTCTCTGTATATATATCTCAATATCCCCATCTGACCTTTAGAGAGAGACAGCATCAGAGGGAGGTCAGGGCTGAGGATGAAAGTAGGGTACCTCCTCCTCTTTCTTTCTTTCTTTCTTTCTTTTTTTCTTTCTTTCTTTCTTTCTTTCTCTCTCTCTCTCTCTCTCTCTCTCTCTCTCTCCTGTTCTCTTGGTCTCTCGCTGTTTCGCTTTCTCTCTCACTCTTTCTCTCTCTCCCTTGCTCTCGCTCTCCCTCTCATCTGTCATAATTACCCTGTTGTCTGTCAGTGTCACAGCACAGTATGTGACAGAATGTGTCTTTTTACTTGCTCTATCTCACTGGAAGGTATTTCAGGCAGTCATTTCAGAAAGAAATCATTTCAGATTTTCATTGTAGTTTCACTCGGTTTTTACTTCTCACCTCTTCTTTGCACCTGGGAGAAGAAGATGTTAAATCATCCTAGCCGTGTACTATAAAGTGGGCTTATGTCCGATACCTGGCCCTGTTATGTGCTTTACTGTAGCCTAGATTGTCTTATGTAACGGAGGTGATTCATAAACCTCTTGTTTACTGTCAACATGGAGCATTCAAATGATGAGGCGATTGGTGCTGAAAGCAAGTTGTTGTTTATTCCACCATGTTATTTTCCTTCTTTACTAATGAGTTCACAACCCTTAAGTCCACCTACCTCGTTTAAAAAATAATAAAAAAGGCTTCTGTTTACAGTCATTGAACTGTAAATGTATGCATCAGCAAAGTATTATTTATTATTTTAAAAAAGAAGAAGTTGGAATTGTGAACTTAATACCTGACTGTAAATTGCTCTGGATTAGAGCGTCTGCTGAAAGACCAACATCTCAATGTAAAATGTTAATGACTATCGCTTCTCTTATGCTATGACTTACAGAGCCTTCAGAAATAATTCACACCCCTTCTCTTATGCTATGACTTACAGAGCCTTCAGAAAGAATTCACACCCCTTCTCTTATGCTATGACTTACAGAGCCTTCAGAAAGAATTCACACCCCTTCTCTTATGCTATGACTTACAGAGCCTTCAGAAAGAATTCACACCCCTTCTCGTATGCTATGACTTACAGAGCCTTCAGAAAGAATTCACACCCCTTCTCTTATGCTATGACTTACAGAGCCTTCAGAAAGAATTCACACCCCTTCTCTTATGCTATGACTTACAGAGCCTTCAGAAAGAATTCACACCCCTTCTCTTATGATATGACTTACAGAGCCTTCAGAAAGAATTCACACCCCTTCTCTTATGCTATGACTTACAGAGCCTTCAGAAAGAATTCACACCCCTTCTCGTATGCTATGACTTACAGAGCCTTCAGAAAGAATTCACACCCCTTCTCTTATGCTATGACTTACAGAGCCTTCAGAAAGAATTCACACCCCTTCTCGTATGCTATGACTTACAGAGCCTTCAGAAAGAATTCACACCCCTTCTCTTATGCTATGACTTACAGAGCCTTCAGAAAGAATTCACACCCCTTCTCTTATGCTATGACTTACAGAGCCTTCAGAAAGAATTCACACCCCTTCTCTTATGCTATGACTTACAGAGCCTTCAGAAAGAATTCACACCCTTCTCTTATGCTATGACTTACAGAGCCTTCAGAAAGAATTCACACCCCTTCTCGTATGCTATGACTTACAGAGCCTTCAGAAAGAATTCACACCCCTTCTCTTATGCTATGACTTACAGAGCCTTCAGAAAGAATTCACACCCCTTCTCTTATGCTATGACTTACAGAGCCTTCAGAAAGAATTCACACCCCTTCTCTTATGCTATGACTTACAGAGCCTTCAGAAAGAATTCACA
>NC_088404.1:9789570-9814570 GCF_034236695.1 Oncorhynchus nerka
ACAACATACTGTAGGCTACATACTATACGTGCTAACAACATACTGTAGGCTACATACTATACGTGCTAACAACATACTGTAGGCTACATCCTATACGTGCTAACAACATACTGTAGGCTACATACTATACGTGCTAACAACATACTGTAGGTTACATACTATACGTGCTAACAACATACTGTAAGCTACATACTATACGTGCTAACAACATACTGTAGGCTACATACTATACGTGCTAACAACATACTATACATACTATACGTGCTAACAACATACTGTAGGCTACATACTATACGTGCTAACAACATACTGTAGGCTACATACTATACCTGCTAACAACATACTGTAGGCTACATACTATACCTGCTAACAACATACTGTAGGCTGAATACTATACGTGCTAACAACATACTGTAGACTACGTTCAAAATATAATGTCCACTAGTCTGTTGTAAAGAGCCTGCTCTAAGGTGGAGGGTAACTTCAGCTGTTCCACTCTTTCCCATACATCAGTCATGGTACAGCGACTGTCCATAGATCAACATTAACCTCAGTGCCCCCTGGATGTTTCCCATCTTGTTTTTATGACCAACTGTCTGTCTCTTGTCACGTGGATCTGCTTTGAAATGTTGACAACATTCTCAGAATGGCTTCCAGTCCACACACTGGTTACAAGAGACTCTGGCCTTCCAGCCATTGGTGCAGGAGACTCTGGCCTTCCAGCCATTGGTGCAGGAGACTCTCTTCCCTTTTGACGTGTTCTAACGAAACACCACCTCGTAAAAACAATCAAAACATCTGCTCTGACTTAACATCAGTAGGGCTGAGGATGAGAGGGCTCTGGCTGACCATTCATTATGGAGGTGGTGTCCTGGGGCCTCATTTAGAACCGTTGTGTAAATATCTCACTAAATAACTGCGTGTACCATTTCTACATTTAATTTGTACAAAATATTGTTGCAGGCCATACATACCGATGTATCTCGTTATAAATCGTTATAATTTATTATTATTATTTTTTTTTTCCTACACATTTTGTTTTGTAACCATTCAATAAAAAACCTGATTCTAGAATCTAGTAGATGATTCCTGATATAGGGAATAGGGTTCCATTTGGGGTTCCATTTGGGGTTCCATTTGGGTGGCTGTTAGGGAGCCTTGAGACACAGAATGATCCTCCTACCAACAATGCCTACAGTAATTACAGACAAGCAGCTAGGGTGAAGGCTGCCCTCCAGGAAGTAACTGAAACTCAAACCTCCCCAAACTCAAACTTACCTTTTATTCTACATGTAGGTCAGAACTCTGCTCATGTTTTAAAGTCACTATTATTTTGGGGCTTTTGCATCGCTGTGGACTAACTAACTAATCCAATGAGTGGGTTTGCCTACCTCTAATTTCTACATTATCACAATAGCCGTAATTTCTACATGATCATAACATCTCTAATTTCTACATTATCATAATTAGCCCCAATTTCTACATGATCATAATAGCTCTAATTTCGACATTATCATAATAGCCCTAATTTCTACATTATCGTAATAGCCCTAAACTAAAATTGTGGAAAAGACAGATTACATGCCATTAACATTTTATAATTTGATTTGAAATATTTAAATATTCAATGTTATGTTTAACTCAGGCCTTTTCATTAGGGGAGCAATGTTATTAAATCATTTGTTTATTACTTTTTTGGTCTTTGAAAACTGTTGCAGTAAGGAGGATTTTGTGTAAATTGTGGTAAAATGCATAGTATGTGATTTAAAAAAAACACAACAGTAATTTTTAAATAGATAAGTATAGATCCAAATCTCTGTTATCCAAGAGAAAATGTAAAAAATTACACTTTAATATTTTGGGGTAAAATGTCAGTTTGGTGAGAATGACCCGAAACATGTTCTCGAGCATCAGTTAATCTCTAGAGCAGGGGGTAACTAGATTCAGTCACTCTAGAGCAGGGGGTGACTAGATTCAGTCACTCTCTAGAGCAGGGGGTGACTAGATTCAGTCTGTCTAGAGCAGGGGGTAACTAGATTCAGTCACTCTCTAGAGCATGGGGTGACTAGATTCGGTCACTCTCTAGAGCAGGGGGTGACTATATTCAGTCAATCTCTAGAGCATGAGTTAACTGACACAGCTCATCTCTAGAGCAGGGGAAAACTAGATTCAGTCACTCTCTAGAGCAGGGGGTAACTAGATTCAGTCACTCTCTAGAGCAGGGGGTAACTAGATTCAGTCACTCTCTAGAGCAGGGGGTAACTAGATTCAGTCACTCTCTAGAGCAGGGGGTAACTAGATTCAGTCACTCTCTAGAGCATGGGGTGACTAGATTCGGTCACTCTCTAGATCAGGGGGTGACTCGATTCAGTCACTATCAAGAGCATGAGTTCACTGACTACATCACTCTCTAGAGCAGGGGGTGACAAGATTCAGTCTGTCTAGCTAGAGCAGGGGATAACTAGATTCAGTCACTCTCTAGAGCATGGGGTGACTAGATTCGGTCACTCTCTAGAGCAGGGGGTGACTATATTCAGTCAATCTCTAGAGCATGAGTTAACTGACACAGCTCATCTCTAGAGCAGGGGGAAACTAGATTCAGTCACTCTCTAGAGCAGGGGGTAACTAGATTCAGTCACTCTCTAGAGCAGGGGGTAACTAGATTCAGTCACTCTCTAGAGCAGGGGGTAACTAGATTCAGTCACTCTCTAGAGCAGGGGGTAACTAGATTCAGTCACTCTCTAGAGCATGAGTTAACTGACTCAGTCAATCTCTAGAGCAGGGGGTAACTAGATTCAGTCAATCTCTAGAGCAGAGGGTAACTAGATTCAGTCACTCTTTAGAGCAGGGGGTAACTAGATTCAGTCACTATCAAGAGCATGAGGTCACTGACTACATCACTCTCTAGAGCAGGGGGTAACTAGATTCAGTCACTCTCTAGAGCAGGGGGTGACTAGATTCAGTCTGTCTAGCTAGAGCAGGGGTAACTAGATTCAGTCACTCTCTAGAGCATGGGGTGACTAGATTCGGTCACTCTCTAGAGCAGGGGGTGACTATATTCAGTCAATCTCTAGAGCATGAGTTAACTGACACAGCTCATCTCTAGAGCAGGGGGAAACTAGATTCAGTCACTCTCTAGAGCAGGGGGTAACTAGATTCAGTCACTCTCTAGAGCAGGGGGTAACTAGATTCAGTCACTCTCTAGAGCAGGGGGTAACTAGATTCAGTCACTCTCTAGAGCATGAGTTAACTGACTCAGTCAATCTCTAGAGCAGGGGGTAACTAGATTCAGTCAATCTCTAGAGCAGAGGGTAACTAGATTCAGTCACTCTTTAGAGCAGGGGGTAACTAGATTCAGTCACTATCAAGAGCATGAGTTCACTGACTACATCACTCTCTAGAGCAGGGGGTAACTAGATTCAGTCACTCTCTAGAGCAGGGGGTGACTAGATTCAGTCTGTCTAGCTAGAGCAGGGGGTAACTAGATTCAGTCACTCTCTAGAGCATGGGGTGACTAGATTCGGTCACTCTCTAGATCAGGGGGTGACTTGATTCAGTCACTATCAAGAGCATGAGTTCACTGACTACATCACTCTCTAGAGCAGGGGGTGACAAGATTCAGTCACTCTCTAGAGCAGGGGGTGACTAGATTCAGTCACTCTAGAGCAGGGGGTAACTAGATTCAGTCACTCTCTAGAGCAGGGGGTGACTAGATTCGGTCACTCTCTAGAGCAGGGGGTGACTAGATTCAGTCACTCTCTAGAGCAGGGGGTGACTAGATTCGGTCACTCTCTAGAGCAGGGGGTGACTAGATTCAGTCACTCTCTAGAGCAGGGGGTAACTAAATTCAGCTGGGGGACAATTTTTGTTGGAGTGGATGGTCGGGGGGCTGAAACACAGTTATAATAATTTGTACCACATCTAAGCCCAAAAATAGATTGTATTTGAAAAGAACAGTAATTTCATACCTTAATTACACGATCACATATGTCTCTTTTGTTATATGTGAGAATACTTTGGAACATATTTCCAAAATTAAACACCTTTTTTGCTGAATTCCTGGTGGTTTTACAGTCTTTGTGACCAATTACACACATAAAAAACACTGGAGGGCAAGTTTTGGCCCACGGGCCACCTGTTGCTGACCCATGCTCTTGAAACTCCCAGGCTGTTTTCAATCCAAGTGATGGTCGTTTAAAATCTAGTCCTGATTTATGACAGGCAGCAGCCGACGGTGAGGAGCAGCTGAACTAACGGTTCTACTTTCCCAGCCCTCAGACCCTCTGCATCAGAAACTGGACCGTGTCTCTGTAATGACTTATTGTAGATGAATCCTGTCTCCTGTCTGTGCTCCATTTCTCTCCTCTCCTATGCCCGCATGGTGTGAGGCTTTTTCCCTACAATGTCCTGGTGGTGCACTAATCATATGGAAGGGACTACTATAGAAATATAATTACTAGAACGGACATCCCAGTTCATGGTACTTGAGCAATTATATTTCTATGGGGACTACTCTGTAGAGAAGCTGGGCTGTAATTGGACCGTAAGCAGCAAGGCAGAGTGGGAGGGAAGGAGGGAACCTGCTTGTCCGTGTGATCAGGGCATGACTGGATGACTGGACCCGGGCAGGGGAGGAGAGGCAGGGTAAGGGAGGAGAGGAGAGGCAGGGCAGGGGAGGAGAGGCAGTGCAGGAGAGGAGAGGCAGGGCCGGGGAGGAGAGGCAGGGCCGGGGAGGAGAGGCAGGGCAGGGGAGGAGAGGCAGTGCATGGCAGGGGAGGAGAGGCAGTGCAGGAGAGGAGAGGCAGGGCCGGGGAGGAGAGGCAGGGCAAGGGAGGAGAGTAGAGGCAGGGCAGGGCCGGGGAGGAGAGGCAGGGCAAGGGAGGAGAGGAGAGGCAGGGCAGGGGAGGAGAGGCAGGGCAGGGGAGGAGAGGCAGGGCAAGGGAGGAGAGGAGAGGCAGGAGAGGCAGGGCAGGGCCGGGGAGGAGAGGCAGGGCAAGGGAGGAGAGGAGAGGCAGGGCAGGGGAGGAGAGGCAGTGCAGGAGAGGAGAGGCAGGGCAAGGGAGGAGAGGCAGGGGAGGAGAGGCAGGGCAAGGGAGGAGAGGCAGGGGAGGAGAGGCAGTGCAGGACAGGAGAGGAGAGGCAGGGCAGAAGGGGCTGTGGAGGAGAGGCAGGGCAAGGGAGGAGAGGAGAGGCAGGGGAGGAGAGGCAGGGGAGGAGAGGCAGGGGAGGGCAGAAGGGGCTGTGGAGGAGAAAGGGGAAGGCTGCAGAAGTCTAGAGACGGGTCAGACTGAGCTCCTCACAAGTTCACACACTCATAGAGAACTTCCAGCGTGACAGCGTAGGCTTTACACGGAATAGTTTTAGTGCAAGAAACTAGCATATATAGGAGGATGGTAACTAATGGACAGGATTGTTTCTTTCTGTTAGAGCTGGTGACTACCGGGAGAATAGTAACAACAGTGAGCTGGTGACTACCGGGAGAATAGTAACAACAGTGAACTGGTGTCTTCATGCATGGCTGGTGAAGGAGGATCAGGATGTTGAAGTTCACTACGACACACAGCTCCAGGTTTTTAATGCATGTGTACACTACTTCTCTGCTCTGGTCTGCTGATGTGTCAGAGAAAGGAGAGGGGTTAGTAGTGTGTGGACTAGGGTCTAGTGAGTCAGTGGTAGGACATTTTCTTTCGGGGTAGAAAGAAGAAGGTTTGCATTTCTCCTGTGAAGCGATCCGTTGCAACGTCCTGTATTTCTGCACTTCTTCTGTAGTCTAGTTTACGCAGACAATGTGTTTACAAGAGCGTGTCTTCTTCTGTAGTCTAGTTTACGCAGACAATGTGTTTACAAGAGCGTGTCTTCTTCTGTAGTCTAGTTTACGCAGACAATGTGTTTACAAGAGCGTGTCTTCTTCTGTAGTCTAGTTTACGCAGACAATGTGTTTACAAGAGCGTGTCTTCTTCTGTAGTCTAGTTTACGCAGACAATGTGTTTACAAGAGCGTGTCTTCTTCTGTAGTCTAGTTTACACAGACAATGTGTTTACAAGAGCGTGTCTTCTTCTGTAGTCTAGTTTACGCAGACAATGTGTTTACAAGAGCGTGTCTTCTTCTGTAGTCTAGTTTACACAGACAATGTGTTTACAAGAGCGTGTCTTCTTCTGTAGTCTAGTTTACACAGACAATGTGTTTACAAGAGCGTGTCTTCTTCTGTAGTCTAGTTTACACAGACAATGTGTTTACAAGAGCGTGTCTTCTTCTGTAGTCTAGTTTACACAGACAATGTGTTTACAAGAGCGTGTCTTCTTCTGTAGTCTAGTTTACGCAGACAATGTGTTTACAAGAGCGTGTCTTCTTCTGTAGTCTAGTTTACGCAGACAATGTGTTTACAAGAGCGTGTCTTCTTCTGTAGTCTAGTTTACGCAGACAATGTGTTTACAAGAGCATGTCTTCGTCTGTTTTCTGTTCGGTTTTTGTATGTTTTATAACTCCGGACGGTTTAGGGTTAAGTACCAAAGACTTTACTGTTATTTTATATGTTAGTGTGATGGTGTGTGGGTGCCGGTGTGTGGGTACCGGTGTGTGGGTGCCGGTGTGTGTGTGCTGGTGCCGGTGTGTGTGTGCTGGTGTGTGGGTGCCGGTGTGTGGGTACCGGTGCGTGGGTGCCGGTGTGTGGGTGCAGGTGTGTGGGTGCCGGTGTGTGGGTACCGGTGTGTGGGTGCCATTGCATGCGTGTGTGTGGGTGCCATTGTGCCGCAGAGTGGTGTGGATTTTGAGCTTTCACCACACTGATACATTCCCTGACTAGCACAGCACAGTGTGATCAGGTTGCCCCATAAAATGACTGTCTACCCTGTCCTGAATCTCAAGCTCTCAACTTCCATTTCATACCCTAACCTCGTGTTAAAGGGACATAATGTGACCTGGGGTCTACTCTCCTTGCAAAATCAGTATAAGGGTTAAAGCAGTCCTAACCTCATTCTCAACCGTGCACATTTTCCCCACGAAAAAATGATGTCTTGTCTTCAGCTTTTGGGAGGCTGCGGGGATGTAGGGATTGAGGGACTGCGGGATGGGGATTTCACGGTCACTTGCAAGTCTATTCATCCACTCTTCAGGGGTCCTCGGCTAGAGAGATGACAGAGGAGGGATAGAGAGAGAGATGACAGGTGGACATATTGGTTATTGATGGGTCTAAAGAGGCTATTCTGTTCTAACATTTTCCCTCTCTCTCTCTTTTCCTCCCTCTCTTTTCCCTCTCTCTCTTTTCCCTCTCTCTCTTTTCCTCCCTCGCTTTTCCCTCTCTCTCTCTTTTCCCTCTCTCTCTTTTCCTCCCTCTCTGTTCCCTCTCTCTCTTTTCCTCCCTCTCTTTTCCCTCTCTCTCTCTTTTCCTCCCTCTCTGTTCCCTCTCTCTCTCTTTTCCTCCCTCTCTTTTCCCTCTCTCTTTTCCTCCCTCTCTTTTCCCTCTCTCTCTCTTTTCCTCCCTCTCTTTTCCCTCTCTCTCTCTTTTCCTCCCTCTCTGTTCCCTCTCTCTCTTTTCCTCCCTCTCTGTTCCCTCTCTCTCTCTTTTCCTCCCTCTCTTTTCCCTCTCTCTCTTTTCCTCCCTCTCTTTTCCCTCTCTCTCTCTTTTCCTCCCTCTCTTTTCCCTCTCTCTCTCTTTTCCTCCCTCTCTGTTCCCTCTCTCTCTTTTCCTCCCTCTCTGTTCCCTCTCTCTCTCTTTTCCTCCCTCTCTTTTCCCTCTCTCTCTTTTCCTCCCTCTCTTTTCCCTCTCTCTCTTTTCCTCCCTCTCTTTTCCTCCCTCTCTTTTCCCTCTCTCTCTTTTCCTCCCTCTCTTTTCCTCCCTCTCTTTTCCCTCTCTCTCTCTTTTCCTCCCTCTCTTTTCCCTCTCTCTCTCTTTTCCTCCCTCTCTTTTCCCTCTCTCTCTCTTTTCCTCCCTCTATTTTCCCTCTCTCTCTTTTCCTCCCTCTCTTTTCCCTCTCTCTCTCTTTTCCTCCCTCTCATTTCCCTCTCTCGCTTTTCCTCCCTCTCTTTTCCCTCTCTCTCTCTTTTCCTCCCTCTCTGTTCCCTCTCTCTCTCTTTTCCTCTCTGTTCCCTCTCTCTCTTTTCCTCCCTCTCTTTTCCCTCTCTCTCTCTTTTCCTCCCTCTCTGTTCCCTCTCTCTCTTTTCCTCCCTCTCTTTTCCCCCTCTCCCTCTCTGTTCCCTCTCTCTCTTTTCCTCCCTCTCTTTTCCCTCTCTCTCTCTTTTCCTCCCTCTGTTCCCTCTCTCTCTTTTCCTCCCTCTCTTTTCCCCCTCTCTCTCTTTTCCCCCTCTCTTTTCCCCCTCTCTTTTCCTCCCTCTCTTTTCCCTCTCTCTCTTTTCCTCCCTCTCTTTTCCTCCCTCTCTTTTCCCTCTCTCTCTTTTCCTCCCTCTCTTTTCCCTCTCTCTCTCTTTTCCCTCTCTCTCTTTTCCCCCTCTCTCTCTTTTCCTCCCTCTCTTATCCTCCCTCTCTTTTCCCTCTCTCTCTCTTTTCCTCACTCTCTTTTCCCTCTCTCTTTCTTTTCCTCCCCCTTTTCCTCCCTCTCTTTCCCTCTCTCTCTCTCTTTTCCTCCCTCTCTTTTCCCCCTCTCTTTTCCTCCCTCTCTTTTCCTCTCTCTCTCTTTTCATCCCTCTCTTTTCCTCCCTCTCTGTTTCCTCCCTCTCTTTTCCCCCCTCTCTTTTCCTCCCTCTCTTTTCCCTCTCTCTCTTTTCCTCCCTCTCTTTTCCTCTCTCTCTTTTCCTCCCTCTCTTTTCCTCCCTCTCTGTTCCCTCTCTCTCTTTCCCTCCCTCTCTGTTTCCTCTCTGTTCCCTCTCTCTCTTTTCCCTCTCTCTCTCTTTTCCCTCTCTCTCTTTTCCCCCTCTCTCTCTTTTCCTCCCTCTCTTTTCCTCCCTCTCTTTTCCCTCTCTCTCTCTTTTCCTCACTCTCTTTTCCCTCTCTCTCTTTCTTTTCCTCCCCCCTTTTCCTCCCTCTCTTTTCCCTCTCTCTCTCTCTTTTCCTCCCTCTCTTTCCCCCCTCTCTTTTCCTCCCTCTCTTTTTCCTCTCTCTCTCTTTTCCTCCCTCTCTTTTCCTCCCTCTCTGTTTCCTCCCTCTCTCTTTTCCTCCCTCTCTTTTCCTCTCTCTCTTTTCCTCCCTCTCTTTTCCTCCCTCTCTTTTCCTCCCTCTCTGTTCCCTCTCTCTCTTTCCCTCCCTCTCTGTTCCCTCTCTGTTCCCTCTCTCTCTTTTCCTCCCTCTCTTTTCCTCCCTCTCTTTTCCCTCTCTCTCTCTTTTCCTCCCTCTCTTTTCCCTCTCTCTCTTTTCCTCCCTCTCTCTAGCCACAATGAGCGGAAGGTGACCTGCAAGCATCCTGTCTCGGGCTGTCCCTCACAAGACAACTGCATCTTTGTCGTCAACGAACAGTGAGTCTCTTCATTTTGCTCTTCGTTTCTGAGCTATGCAGTCAGATCGTCGTAGGAACTCTAGGACGTTCTCTCTCCATACATTCAGTATTAGTTATGCCGACCAACATTTCTCTATTTACAAGTTTCCCTTTCATGAGTTGAATGCTTCTTCTGTTTCTCTCCTCATTGTCCCACAATTGGCACTTTAACAGAAAATAGTTTCAAATGAACAGTCTTCTTCTTTCCTCTGATGAGATTACAAGGTTCATCAATGTCAGTTATTTGTAATGGTTGGAGTATGTATAAAATGTGCCTGACGTTTTCTTCCCAGTATTGGTGCATAGGTTAGTTATAAACATGTTTACAAAGGTTGTGGGTAGATGAGGTTCTGAATAGAAAAGACATTGTTGACCGAGGAAGCATCTGCAGGTCTGCTGATTCCCTGACGTGTGCATTGTGCTGCACTTGAGAATCAATCCTCCTCCTTCTTCTTCTACCCATCAGATACGGAGAGACGGTTAGAGTTTGAGCCCTTTTCCGTCCTGTTCTCCTCAACCACAGCTACTCACCTCTGAGGGGCACATGTTACCATTGGCTTTCTTTGGCCTGAGTTTAAGCCCTTTCACTCTCAGTTGCATAACCCACCTCTAGCTAGGCCCTTGGCTTATTGGCTCCTGAGAGGGGGTATGTGATTGTGAACCATTGGCCCCTGGTTCCTAGTCTCCCGCCTTTCTCATAATCAGTCCCCTTAACCATTCACAGTTTCACATGAGATACAGTAGTCTGATCCAACAGTTGGTTCTCTCTCTCTCTGTCCAACTATACGCAGTAGCAATTAGCCTGGGGACAAAGTTGCAGAGAAAACCACTCTCCTTCCTTGCTCCTCCATCTATCTCCAAAAGCCTCCTACTACACCAGGGTTCTACTCTGTCCCCTACGTGTGCCCCTAAGTAGAAAAATGTAGACGCACACAAAGACATTCAGGAGCACAATGGAAAATATGTGAGGGGTTAAACTGGAATCCTTCACAAATTCCAGGTCGCACAGCTAAATACACTATATACAGTACCAGTCAAAAGTTTGGACACACCTACTCATTCCAGGGTTTTCCTTTATTTTTATTGTAGAATAGTGAAGACATCAAAACTATGAAATAGCACATAAGCAATCATGTAGTAACTAAATAAGTGTTAAACAAATCAAAATATATTTTAGATTTTAGATTCTTCAAATAGCCACCCTTTGCCGTGATGACAGCTTTGCACACTCTTGGCATTCTCTCAACCAGCTTCACCTGGAATGCTTTTCCAATAGTCTTGAAGGTGTTCCCACATATGCTGAGCACTTCTTGGCTGCTTTTCCTTCTCTTTGCAGTCCAACTCATCCCAAACCATCTCAATTGGGTTGAAGTCTAGTGATTGTGGAGCCAGGAGGTATGTTGGGTCATTGAAAAACCAATGATAGTCCCACTAAGCGCAGACCAGATGGGATGGAGTATTGCTGCAGAATGTTGTGGTAGCCATGCTGGTTAAGTGTGCCTTGAATTCTAAATAAATCGCAGACAGTCCGAGGGACAAATCTGGGTTTGGAGGATGCCCGAAGAACGCTACCTGCCCGAATGCATAGTACCAACCGTAAAGTTTGGTGGAGGAGGAATGTTTTGGGGCTGTTTTTCATGGTTCGGGCTAGGCTCCTTACTTCCAATGAAGGGAAATCATAATGCTACAGCATACAATGACATTCTAGACGATTCTGTGCTTCCAACTTCGTTGCAACAGTTTGGGGAAGACCGTTTCCTGTTTCAGCATGAAGTGAGGTCCATACCTAGTAAGCCATCATTGTAAATAAGAATTTGTTCATAACTGACTTGCCTAGTTAAATAAAGGTTAAATAAATAAATAAGGAAATGGTTTGTTGAGATCAGTGTGGAAGAATTTGACTGTCCTGCACAGAGCCCTGACCTCAACCCCATCAGACACCTTTGGGATGAATTGGAACGCCGACTGCAAGCCAGACCTAATCACCCAACATCAGTGCCCGACTTCACTAATGCTCTTGAGGCTGAATGGAAGCTAGTCCCCACAGCAATGTTCCAACATCTAGTGGAAAGCCTTCCCAGAAGAGTGGCGGCTGTTATAGCAGCAACGTACCAGCATCTAGTGGAAAGCCTTCCCAGAAGAGTGGAGGCTGTTGTAGCAGCAATATACCAACATCTAGTGGAAAGCCTTCCCAGAATAGTGGAGGCTATTGTAGCAGCAATGTACCAACATCTAGTGGAAAGCCTTCCCAGAAGAGTGGAGGCTGTTGTAGCAGCAATGTACCAACATCTAGTGGAAAGCCTTCCCAGAAGAGTGGAGGCTGTTATAGCAGCAATGTTCCAACATCTAGTGGAAAGCCTTCCCAGAAGAGTGGAGGCTGTTATAGCAGCAATGTTCCAACATCTAGTGGAAAGCCTTCCCAGAATAGTGGCGGCTGTTATAGCAGCAATGTTCCAACATCTAGTGGAAAGCCTTCCCAGAATAGTGGCGGCTGTTGTAGCAGCAATGTTCCAACATCTAGTGGAAAGCCTTCCCAGAATAGTGGAGGCTGTTGTAGCAGCAATGTTCCAACATCTAGTGGAAAGCCTTCCCAGAAGAGTTGAGGCTGTTATAGCAGCAATGTTCCAACATCTAGTGGAAAGCCTTCCCAGAAGAGTGGAGGCTGTTATAGCAGCAAAAGGGTGGACCAACTCCATATTAATGCGTATGATTTTAGAATGTGATGTTCGACAAGCATGTGTCCACATATTTTTGGGCATGTAGTGTATTTAAGTTAATTGGTCGCACTGTAGAGCCCTGTACACCTCAGGAAACATGCTTATTAGCTTAATGAATGATCACCTTGGCCCTTCAGTTGCTCCACTCTCAGCATTCCCTTACAACCAGTACAACGTTCAGTTCCCACTCTCAGCCTTCCCTGGGCCAGTACAACGTTCAGCCTTCCCTGGGCTAGTACAACGTTCAGCCTTCCCTGGGCCAGTACAACGTTCAGTATTCCCTGGGCCAGTACAACGTTCAGTATTCCCTGGGCTAGTACAACGTTCAGTATTCCCTGGGCTAGTACAACGTTCAGTATTCCCTGGGCCAGTACAACGTTCAGCCTTCCCTGGGCCAGTACAACGTTCAGCCTTCCCTGGGCCAGTACAACGTTCAGCCTTCCCTGGGCTAGTACAACGTTCAGCCTTCCCTGGGCTAGTACAACGTTCAGTATTCCCTGGGCCAGTACAACGTTCAGTATTCCCTGGGCCAGTACAACGTTCAGCTTTCAGTCCCTACTCTCAACCCAACCTATGGCCATGCAGTAAAGATTTTAGTTGAGACAGGTATTCTCTCTCCTGAGTGTTCAAATCGACTGAAGAGAGAGAGCGGTACGCCCAAATCTACTGAAGAGAGAGAGAGCGGTACGTCCAAATCAACTGAAGAGAGAGAGAGCGGTACGCCCAAATCTACTGAAGAGAGAGAGAGAGAGAGAGCGGTACGCCCAAATCTACTGAAGAGAGAGAGAGCGGTACGCCCAAATCAACTGGAGAGAGAGAGCGGTACGCCCAAATCTACTGAAGAGAGAGAGAGAGCGGTACGCCCAAATCTACTGAAGAGAGAGAGAGCGGTACGCCCAAATCAACTGAAGAGAGAGAGCGGTACGCCCAAATCAACTGAAGAGAGAGAGAGCGGTACGCCCAAATCAACTGAAGAGAGAGAGAGCGGTACGCCCAAATCTACTGAAGAGAGAGAGAGAGAGCGGTACGCCCAAATCTACTGAAGAGAGAGAGAGAGCGGTACGCCCAAATCTACTGAAGAGAGAGAGAGCGGTACGCCCAAATCAACTGAAGAGAGATAGCGGTACGCCCAAATCAACTGGAGAGAGAGAGCGGTATGCCCAAATCGACCCCTAAACTCTGCCCCCCAAGGCACTCTTGTAGATCTGAAATGATTTGATAGGTGTAAATCAGTATGACTCCACCCAGCCGTTCAGAAAGAGAGGTGAAGTAATGTGCTATATTGCTTGAACCTATCTAATCCTTTCAGAGCTCTGGGCCCCCTTCATACCTCATAGCTCAACTTACCTGCCAGCTAAGGTCAGCACTGGCCCCCTGATAAATGTCCCTCCTAGAACATGTTCACAAGCCAGTTCTCGGGAAACAACCTGTCATTCCATATATCTGCTCTATTCCAACACAAGCCCATCCAATTCAACAACCCTTTCAAGCCCCTGATGACTGCGTTGAGAAACACTGACCTATAGCATGTTCAAATTCACAACCCCCAGAAGCAGCTGTTTAAAGTAGAGGAAGAGTCATACTACCTTGATATAGACTCCTGTGCTATTTCAACCTCACCCGACAGAAGTTGTCTTAATCCACTTTCAGTCTCCTTCTGAATTCTGGGCGTTCTTGTTGCAACTGTTCCAACTAGTTGTTTGAGTTCATGTTCAAACCAATGCCATTACAAATGTGGGAAAATCCTACCTTTCCCCGAAAGAAAATACAATTCACTCTTAACTATCAAACTGCCAGGGCCACAGTCCAATATTCATTGTGATATTACTATAATTTCTCCGTCTTCCAACATGAATGGAGAAAACAACAACTGGAGGCATTATGTGGTCTGCTTGTGATTTCTACCAGGGGTTGGAACCATTTCAGGGAACAGAACCAAAAACCTGAAAATAACATTTTTCAAGGAACAGAATCAGAATTAGGAACGGAAGTGATCTATGCTGTTCCGGAACACAACTGTTATTTTAAAAGCATGCGAACCGGTTACTAACTTTATTTTACTTATGGGGCATTTTTCCCAGTCCAACAATACAACACAACAAAGTGCCTATGCAAAACCCTCTCTCTATCAATCAGAAACTTCTCCTAGTGTCTGCTTGCCAGATGAAAATCATGTAGGCTACATGCCTCTCTGAAGCATAGCTGTAGCGTACTGACATTACCAGTGTGATTCAGAAGATGGGGAGAGAGATTTTTAATGAGGGAAGAAGGAATTCACTTTTTCAATGCTACTTAGGGATAGTATAGTTACCACATTTCACATTGGATTTATTAACTACAAAAAGATGAGACATGTTTTTAATTCGGGTGCCGCTCTGCACACACCAGCTTGTTAGCTAACTAGCTTCTCTGGTCCAACGTTAAGCCAATTCTGAAGTTCAAAGACATTTAAAGTTCCTCCATTGAAGCCTCTCCTCAGTTGGTATAAATCTGTGGGCCCAATTCAAATAATGCATGTTGTCAGAAGATGCCCAGCACTTCAAGCCAAGCTTCCTCCTCCACTCTCCCTCGATCGCCCCATCCGCAAAATTTAAATTTCATCTCGCGCTCGAGACTGACTGGTCTTTCCATCACGCAGTGTTAACAACTCACCGAACTATAGCACTAAGCTACAGCACCGAGCTACAACACTGAGCTACAGCACTGAGCTACAGGACTGAGCTACAACACTGAGCTACAACACTGAGCTACAGGACTGAGCTACAGGACTGAGCTACAACACTGAGCTACAGGACCGAGCTACAGGACTGTACTACAACACTGAGCTACAACACTGAGCTACAGGACTGAGCTACAACACTGAGCTACAACACTGAGCTACAACACTGAGCTACAGGACTGAGCTACAACACTGAGCTACAACACTGAGCTACAGGACTGTACTACAACACTGAGCTACAGGACTGAGCTACAACACTGAGCTACAACACTGAGCTACAGGACTGAGCTACAACACTGAGCTACAACACTGAGCTACAACACTGAGCTACAGGACTGAGCTACAACACTGAGCTACAACACTGAGCTACAACACTGAGCTACAGGACTGTACTACAACACTGAGCTACAGGACTGAGCTACAGGACTGAGCTACAACACTGAGCTACAACACTGAGCTACAGGACTGAGCTACAACACTGAGCTACAACACTGAGCTACAACACTGAGCTACAGGACTGAGCTACAGGACTGAGCTACAGGACTGTACTACAACACTGAGCTACAACACTGAGCTACAGGACTGAGCTACAGCACTGAGCTACAACACTGAGCTATAGTTTGCCCTCTCCATAGCGAGCTGCTCTATCCGTGCTGCCTGATTGGTGAAGTAATTTAATGTTGAGCTAAATGTAAACGAACATTTACAAAAACAGAAAGGACCGATATAAATGAGTACTTTTATTTTGGTTGGAACCATGTTCATAACTTTATTTTGGTTGGAACCATGTTCATAACTTTATTTTGGTTGGAACCATGTTCATAACTTTATTTTGGTTGGAACCATGTTCATAACTTTATTTTGGTTGGAACCATGTTCATAACTTTATTTTGGTTGGAACCATGTTCATAACTTTATTTTGGTTGGAACCATGTTCATAACTTTATTTTGGTCGGAACCATGTTCATAACTTTATTTTGCTGGTTGGAACCATGTTCATAACTTTATTTTGCTGTTCGGAACCATGTTCATAACTTTATTTTGCTGGTCGGAACAGTGGACCGGAACTAAAGAAAAGAATGGTTCAGTTCAGAACGAAACTATTGGAAAACATTTTTTGGTTCCAACCCCTGGTTTCTATGCGTGTTAAGGTATGAAATAGCAGGGTCCAACTGTCGCACGCCCAACTGTTCCCGAGGACTGGCGTTGCCCATCCCTGCTCTAGGCAATCTCTTATAGACTTAACGGTATCGTCATTGATCAAACATTTTTCCCCTTGTGTTTTGTAGCTTGAATTGTGGAAAAGTGGTTCGCCCAATGTTTAGAAGGTAATGTAACCCCAGGTTGAAATGGATGCTTATGTGTTACTCTAAAGTAACTGTTATGTAAAAGCACTTTTGTGTAAAGCACTGTTTACACTTCATATTGTCTGTGTTGTTTATTAAGCGTTTTGCCTGACGTCCTGCTAGTACTGTACAGTGTATGTTGTTGTTTGGAGTCTGGACCATATCATGTGTTCAAACAAAACTACTAAACAGACAAGATCCTATCTAGGCCTGGGAAGTGCCAGGGTCCTCACCATTCTATATTGTCACGATACGGAGTTCCCGATACCAATATGTATTGCGGTTAGTTACTATTTTTTACATTTTTTTATTTATTATTGCGAATCAATTTTTCCCAAAACATATTGCTCACAATCTGTTTGCTGTAGAGGGACAAGAGAGAGAGAGAGTCATAATGAAAAGGAGAAAACGTATTTTGGACATTTTGCTGATATCGTTCATTACAATAAATAACCTACGAGAGAAATGTGAAGTTGAAAATGAAATACTTTTGCTAATATGGGTGATGTTGATGGGACAACTTCTAAAGTAGTATTAGTAGGTTTAAGGGTCATATAAAATGTTTTTTAAAAATGTAACAGTGTTGTGTTGCATATTAATGTTAATAATGTACCGTTCAATGTATCGTTATCGCGATAATTCAGTCAATTTATCGTGATAATTCAGTCAATTTATCGTGATAATTCAGTCAATTTATCGTGATAATTCAGTCAATTTATCGTGATAATTCAGTCAATTTATCGTGATAATTCAGTCAATTTATCGTGATATGGATTTTTGCCCCTATCGCCCCGCTCTAATGCAAACACAAAAAGGTCCCCAATATTAAAAGCCAAAGGGAAATTGTCTTACATACGGCACTGTTATTCCGGGACGTTGCTACTCGATTACTTGGGGAAACTATTCTCAATTTTGAGAAGAAAAAATATAGGCCTATGTCTAAAATGTAATTATATATGTGACATTGTTACATAGCCTACAAGGATTTGAGCATTACATTCTGAATGTTAATGAAACAGTTTTATGAGTTTTTATGACATCACACGTGTAGCTTGTTGTTATTACCGGTCAATCACAGCGGCGCTACAGTCACATGCTCCCATGTGTAGCAAGGGAGATTTCTAATCAATGCAAAATGGAATTAAAATTATGGAATAAAGTTAGCTAAATGAGAAGGAATAGGCTACAATAATCAACCAACAGGTAGGCTGTTGTTGCATATGAATGGCGGGTAGCCTAGCGGTTAAGAGCGTTGGGCCAGTAACCAGAAAGTTGCTGGTTTGAATCCCCGAGCTGACTAAGTGATACATCTGTCGATGTGCCCTTGAACAAGGCACTTAATCCTAACTGCTCCTGTAAATCACTCTGAATTAGAGCGTCCTGCTAAAGCAATTAGCATTGCTACTTTAGCTAGATGGCTAACTTTACAATGACTTGATGCAGTCAAAACAGCCACTATCAGATGGTATGATAGAGAACCTATGGAAGCGAACAAGTTTGTTTAACTAGCGGGAGTTGGTTTGGATAATTTCCCTCTCCCTCCCTCTGTGCCACACAGACTGTCACATGAGCAAGACTTCATTGAAGTAAAAAAAAGAATAATATAATATATTTATTTTAATTTTCTTTTTCATCTTTAACATGTATTTTGACTATCCGGATTACCCCCCCCCCCATTTTTGTTTAAAATAAATAATAATAAATAAATATAGAATTGATATTATTTGAGTAGTGAAATCATTTCAACTACTGCATAACCTAAATGGTGGACAAAACCTAGCAATGCCTTTCCGGTTGCTACTCGGTTTTACTGTAGTTTTAGTTAACTCGGCTAATCTTCCTTAGCAAACGGCTTCTTCTCCAGCCAATGCTACATTTCACCAGAAGAACAAGAACATCTTCCAGGTGGTTGGACTGTCTTAATTGGTCCACATTGTTTTTTAAAGTCTCAGAGTATGACACATAATATTACACATCCTAATATTAGAGCAGCTAACTCAGGCATTTTGTCATAGTGGTTAGAGCGTTGGACTAGTAACCGGAAGGTTGCAAGTTCAAATCCCCGAGCTGACAAGGTACAAATCTGTCGTTCTGCCCCTGAACAGGCAGTTAACCCACTGTTCCTAGACCGTCATTGAAAATAAGAATTTGTTCTTAACTGACTTGCCCTAGTTAAATAAAGGTAAAATAAATAAATAAAATACATCTGTGCTTTAACAACGTCTCGAACTGCATGAACATGGTAACACTTCCAAGAATGTCTCGTGTGTTAACGCTCTTTCCATTCTGGACATACCACAGGCTGCACAGGTAAGACTTGGTAAAAACCCTGGTTCTGTCACCTGCCTATTGAGCAAGTGCATACTCTTTCATTGTTGAAAGTACTGTAGTAACCTGTTTGTGTGTATGCACGCATATGTGTTTTGCTTGCCTGGCGTGGGAGGGCCTGTATCTAGGATCAGGTCCCCTTGTCCAAATATTCTTATTCACTGTGATGAAGCAAAACTGATCCTATATCCCATCAGCACTCTGAGACTGTTTGTGAATACGGTCCCTGGTCTCGTTGCCGTTTTGTTGTGAGATGAAGTCAGAACAAAATTCTCCTGAACTAAAGCAGCTGTCGTTTCCCATCCCGGACTGTCTATTTGTGCAGAGTTAATACAGGGGATTTGTGAGCACACACATACTTCTCCATCTACATGAAGATAGCGAGAAATAACACTTGCTCCGTGTAATGAACACGATGGGAAACAGAGTGCTGGTTTCACGTTCTGGGCACAGCAGGTGTTTATTAGTAAAGGACCACAGGAGGAGGCAGGTAGCTGGGTCCAGGGCAGGCAGAAGGTCATACACAGGAGGAGGCAGGTAGCTGGGTCCAGGGGCAGGCAGAAGGTCATACACAGGAGGAGGCAGGTAGCTGGGTCCAGGGGCAGGCAGAAGGTCATACACAGGAGGAGGCAGGTAGCTGGGTCCAGGGCAGGCAGAAGGTCACACACAGGAGGAGGCAGGCAGAAGGTCATACACAGGAGCAGGTAGCTGGGTCCAGGGCAGGCAGAAGGTCATACACAGGAGGAGGCAGGTAGCTGGGTCCAGGGCAGGCAGAAGGTCATACACAGGAGGAGGCAGGTAGCTGGGTCCAGGGGCAGGCAGAAGGTCATACACAGGAGGAGGCAGGTAGCTGGGTCCAGGGGAGGCAGAAGGTCATACACAGGAGGAGGCAGGTAGCTGGGTCCAGGGGCAGGCAGAAGGTCATACACAGGAGGAGGCAGGTAGCTGGGTCCAGGGGCAGGCAGAAGGTCATACACAGGAGGAGGCAGGTAGCTGGGTCCAGGGGCAGGCAGAAGGTCATACACAGGAGGAGGCAGGTAGCTGGGTCCAGGGGGCAGGGGCAGAAGGTCATACACAGGAGGAGGCAGGTAGCTGGGTCCAGGGGCAGGCAGAAGGTCATACACAGGAGGAGGCAGGTAGCTGGGTCCAGGGGCAGGCAGAAGGTCATACACAGGAGGAGGCAGGTAGCTGGGTCCAGGGGCAGGCAGAAGGTCATACACAGGAGGAGGCAGGTAGCTGGGTCCAGGGGCAGGCAGAAGGTCATACACAGAGGGTCCAAAAAGGCAACAGTACAGGCAGGGAAAAGGCTAGTAAGGTGTCGTTAGTGAGGCAGGCCAAAAACTATCATACACAGGAGGATTAAAGGAGGATTAATTTACGGGGAAAACAGCACTCCGAATAGAAGCGTGTCACAAAACAAACAATACCTCACAATGATGGGGTGCAAAGAATTTAACTAAATAGTGTGTGATAATGACATACAGGTGTGTGAACAGGTGATTAGAATTCAGGTGATTGGGATCTGGAGAGTGAGCTGCGTTCAGGGGATCTACGTGTTTGAGAGTGTGAGCTGGACAGTGGGCTGGAGAGTGAGCTGCGTTCAGGGGATCTACGTGTTTGAGAGTGTGAGCTGGAGACTGAGCTGCGTTCAGGGGATCTACGTGTTTGAGGGTGTGAGCTGGACAGTGGGCTGGAGAGTGAGCTGCGTTCAGGGGATCTACGTGTTTGAGAGTGTGAGCTGGAGACTGAGCTGCGTTCAGGGGATCTACGTGTTTGAGAGTGTGAGCTGGACAGTGGGCTGGAGAGTGAGCTGCGTTCAGGGGATCTACGTGTTTGAGAGTGTGAGCTGGACAGTGAGCTGGACAGTGGGCTGCGTTCAGGGGATCTACGTGTTTGAGAGTGTGAGCTGGACAGTGGGCTGGGGAGTGAGCTGCGTTCAGGGGATCTACGTGTTTGAGAGTGTGAGCTGGACAGTGAGCTGCGTTCAGGGGATCTACGTATTTGAGAGTGTGAGCTGGACAGTGGGCTGGAGAGTGAGCTGCGTTCAGGGGATCTACGTGTTTGAGAGTGTGAGTTGGAGACTGAGCTGCGTTCAGGGGATCTACGTGTTTGAGGGTGTGAGCTGGACAGTGGGCTGGGGAGTGAGCTGCGTTCAGGGGATCTACGTGTTTGAGGGTGTGAGCTGGACAGTGGGCTGCGTTCAGGGGATCGATGTGTTTGAGGGTGTGAGCTGGACAGTGGGCTGGAGAGTGAGCTGCGTTCAGGGGATCTACGTGTTTGAGAGTTTGAGCTGGAAGCAGACGTTACAGTCCAGCTGCACTGAGTACAGCCCAACAGCCCTGGCATTAACACAGAGCAGAGCTCTAACAGTACGTGTGTAACAGTGTTCATGATAAGGAGTGAAAATGTAACGTGTCCCGCTGCTATGCTCCTTTATACTCCTCTAGTCAAAAAAATGCAAAATATAGTCTCTGAGATACACAATAGGTTTGACAAAGCAAAGCAGTGTGCTGTACAGGACAGTAGGATATGCTGCTCCTTCTAATATCTATTGTAGCATGTTGTCAGAACTAGAGGAGTTGTCAGAACTAGAGGAGTTGTCAAAACTAGAGGAGTTGTCAGAACTAGAGGAGTTGCCAGAACTAGAGGAGTTGTCAACTAGAGGAGTTGCCAGAACTAGAGGAGTTGCCAGAACTAGAGGAGAGGAGTTGTCAGAACTAGAGGAGTTGTCAGAACTAGAGGAGTTGCCATAACTAGAGGAGTTGTCAGAACTAGAGGAGTTGCCATAACTAGAGGAGTTGTCAGAACTAGAGGAGTTGCCAGAACTAGAGGAGTTGTCAAAACTAGAGGAGTTGTCAGAACTAGAGGAGTTGCCAGAACTAGTTGAGTTGTCAGACCTAGAGTAGTTGCCAGACCTCGAGGAGTTGTCAGACCTAGAGGAGTTGTCAGACCTAGAGGAGTTGTCAGACCTAGAGGAGTTGACAGACCTAGAGGAGTTGCCAGAACTAGAGGAGTTGTCAGACCTAGAGGAGTTGCCAGAACTAGAGGAGTTGTCAGAACTAGAGGAGTTGACAGACCTAGAGGAGTTGCCAGAACTAGAGGAGTTGTCAGACCTAGAGGAGTTGCCAGAACTAGAGGAGTTGTCAGAACTAGAGGAGTTGTCAGACCTAGAGGAGTTGTCAGACCTAGAGGAGTTGTCAGACCTAGAGGAGTTAACAGACCTAGAGGAGTTGCCAGACCTAGAGGAGTTGTCAGACCTAGAGGAGTTGCCAGAACTAGAGGAGTTGCCAGAACTAGAGGAGTTGTCAACTAGAGGAGTTGCCAGAACTAGAGGAGTTGCCAGAACTAGAGGAGTTGTCAAAACTAGAGGAGTTGTCAGAACTAGAGGAGTTGTCAGAACTAGAGGAGTTATCAGAACTAGAGGACTTGTCAGAACTAGAGGAGTTGCCAGAACTAGTTGAGTTGTCAGACCTAGAGTAGTTGCCAGACCTCGAGGAGTTGTCAGACCTAGAGGAGTTGTCAGACCTAGAGGAGTTGCCAGACCTAGAGGAGTTGCCAGAACTAGAGGAGTTGTCAGACCTAGAGGAGTTGCCAGAACTAGAGGAGTTGTCAGAACTAGAGGAGTTGACAGACCTAGAGGAGTTGCCAGAACTAGAGGAGTTGTCAGACCTAGAGGAGTTGTCAGACCTAGAGGAGTTGACAGACCTAGAGGAGTTGCCAGAACTAGAGGAGTTGTCAGACCTAGAGGAGTTGCCAGAACTAGAGGAGTTGTCAACTAGAGGAGTTGCCAGAACTAGAGGAGTTGCCAGAACTAGAGGAGTTGTCAGAACTAGAGGAGTTGTCAGACCTAGAGGAGTTGCCATAACTAGAGGAGTTGTCAGAACTAGAGGAGTTGCCAGAACTAGAGGAGTTGTCAAAACTAGAGGAGTTGTCAGAACTAGAGGAGTTGTCAAAACTAGAGGAGTTGTCAGAACTAGAGGAGTTGTCAGAACTAGAGGAGTTGTCAGACCTAGAGGAGTTGACAGACCTAGAGGAGTTGCCAGACCTCGAGGAGTTGTCAGACCTAGAGGAGTTGTCAGACCTAGAGGAGTTGTCAGACCTAGAGGAGTTGTCAGACCTAGAGGAGTTGCCAGAACTAGAGGAGTTGTCAGAACTAGAGGAGTTGTCAGACCTAGAGGAGTTGTCAGAATGTCGTGACAGACGAGAGATGGATGAAATTAGTGGTCTCCCAGGGTGTGTGGGCGTGGTCTCGCAGGGTGTGTGTGTGGGCGTGGTCTCGCATGGTGTGTGGGTGTGGTCTCGCAGGGTGTGTGGGCGTGGTCTCGCAGGGTGTGTGTGTGTGTGGGCGTGGTCTCGTATGGTGTGTGGGCGTGGTCTCACAGGGTGTGTGTGTGGGCGTGGTCTCGCAGGGTGTGTGGGTGTGGTCTCCCATGGTGTGTGGGGGTGGTCTCGCAGGTTATGTGGGGAAGGTATCGCAGGGTGTGTGTGGGTGTGGTCTCGCAGGGTGTGTGTGTGTGGGCATGGTCTCGCAGGGTGTGTTTGCGTGGTCTCGCAGGGTGTGTGGGCGTGGTCTCGCAGGGTGTGTGGGCATGGAGCACTGGGGCTAAAGCGTTTCTCTGAGTTCCACAGAAACCCAGCAGCCCGGTGAAGGCATGTACCGAAATTCGTTGTTTTTATCAATAGTTATTTCTTTAAGCAAATTTACATTGTCCTCCCAAGAGTCAAAAAACAATATAGGATCACTGTCCTGTGCTCACAGAGCCCAGTGTTAGCCACAGCTAGGCTAATCCTCTTATAGTACACTACACACGGTCCCTCCACATCATCAACAACCCAACCCTGTCCCCCACCAGCCTGACACGGTGCTACAACATCATCAACAACCCAGCCCTGTTCCCCACCAGCCTGACACGGTCCCTCCACATCATCAACAACCCAACCCTGTCCCCCACCAGCCTGACACGGTGCTACAACATCATCAACAACCCAGCCCTGTTCCCCACCAGCCTGACACGGTCCCTCCACATCATCAACAACCCAACCCTGTCCCCCACCAGCCTGACACGGTGCTACAACATCATCAACAACCCAACCCTGTTCCCCACTAGCCTGAAACGGTGCTACCACATCATCAACAACCCAACCCTGTTCCCCACCAGCCTGACACGGCCCCTCCACATCATCAACAACCCAGCCCTGTTCCCCACCAGCCTGACACGGTGCTACCACATCATCAACAACCCAACCCTGTTCCCCACCAGCCTGACACGGTGCTACCACATCATCAACGACCCAACCCTGTTCCCCACTAGCCTGACACGGTGCTACCACATCATCAACAACCCAGCCCTGTTCCCCACTAGCCTGACACGATCCCTCCACATCATCAACAACCCAGCCCTGTTCCCCACTAGCCTGACACGGTGCTACCACATCATCAACAACCCAGCCCTGTTCCCCACCAGCCTGACACGGTGCTACCACATCATCAACAACCCAGCCCTGTTCCCCACCAGCCTGACACGGTGCTACCACATCATCAACAACCCAGCCCTGTTCCCCACCAGCCTGACACGGTCCCTCCACATCATCAACAACCCAGCCCTGTTCCCCACTAGCCTGACACGGTGCTACCACATCATCAACGACCCAACCCTGTTCCCCACTAGCCTGACACGGTGCTACCACATCATCAACAACCCAGCCCTGTTCCCCACTAGCCTGACACGGTGCTACCACATCATCAACAACCCAACCCTGTTCCCCACCAGCCTGATACGGTCCCTCCACATCATCAACAACCCAGCCCTGTTCCCCACCAGCCTGACACGGTGCTACCACATCATCAACAACCCAACCCTGTTCCCCACCAGCCTGACATGGTGCTACCACATCATCAACAACCCAACCCTGTTCTCCACCAGCCTGACACGGTGCTACCACATCATCAACAACCCAGCCCTGTTCCCCACCAGCCTGACACGGTGCTACCACATCATCAACAACCCAACCCTGTTCCCCACCAGCCTGATACGGTCCCTCCACATCATCAATGACCCAACCCTGTCCCCCACTAGCCTGACACGGTCCCTCCACATCATCAACGACCCAGCCCTATTCCCCACCAGCCTGACTAACAGCCATCACTATAGAATTCATCAAGGACCCCATTTGCGACCACTAATACATATATTTTTTTATAGACTCCAGTTTTAATGGTCTCTCCATTTCCTTGGAAGTATTTTCAACTTGTGCTAACTGTTTTTCACTCTGCAATGTGAGCTGAAATATGCCATCACCACATATTTCTGTGTGTGTGTGTTTTTGTGTGTGTGGTTCCTCTGGTGTTCATTTCTGCCTGCGGCCAGCCATAGCGTCAGCCCTCATGCGACGGCAGCAGTTTGACGCGTTCGTTCACAGCGTTTTAATTTCAGATCCAGTAGAGTGATTATCAGGACCCGGGTT
>NC_088404.1:9817070-9857070 GCF_034236695.1 Oncorhynchus nerka
GAGGAGAGAGAGACGGAAGGGAGTGACTGGATAAAGAGGAGAGAGAGATGGAAGGGAGCGACTGGATAAAGAGGAGAGAGAGATGGAAGGGAGTGACTGGATAAAGAGGAGAGAGAGATGGAAGGGAGCGACTGGATAAAGAGGAGAGAGAGATGGAAGGGAGCGACTGGATAAAGAGGAGAGAGAGATGGAAGGGAGTGACTGGATAAAGAGGAGAGAGAGACGGAAGGGAGTGACTGGATAAAGAGGAGAGAGAGATGGAAGGGAGCGACTGGATAAAGAGGAGAGAGAGATGGAAGGGAGTGACTGGATAAAGAGGAGAGAGAGATGGAAGGGAGTGACTGGATAAAGAGGAGAGAGAGATGGAAGGGAGTGACTGGATAAAGAGGAGAGAGAGATGGAAGGGAGTGACTGGATAAAGAGGAGAGAGAGATGGAAGGGAGTGACTGGATAAAGAGGAGAGAGAGACGGAAGAAGGAAAGTGTGTCAGCTTGAGAGAGCGTCAGTTTCTGCTCTGCTGCTCAGTGTCTCCAGGAATGTAATCGTCTTCTCCTCCATACAGGAGACCTGGAAGTATCTCACCGTTTTTAATGGCAACAATCACATATCTTTTGAGTTCTAATGGGATCCATACTCCTCCCTTTCCTCCTACAACAGCTATCTAGGACTATCTAGGACTATCTTAAGCTGTTGCAGCGAATTCCTTTGACACATCTTCCGTTTCTATCCAACCTCTCAGGTTTCCTTCTAAAGACAGGTAACGGCAGACCGTCTTAAAAAGTGCTCTTTTATTCTGTCTTTCCTTCCCTCTTCCCTGTTGTTCCATGTGTGGGTTAGTATGCTGCATCAGACCTGCCTTCCCTGTCAGTGTCCTCTGTTCTGCACTAGAATGACCTGTAATCATGTCTCTGTTCCCTGTCAGTGTCCTCTGTTCTGCACTAGAATGACCTGTAATCATGTCTCTGTTCCCTATCAGTGTCCTCTGTTCTGCACTAGAATGACCAGTAATCATGTCTCTGTTCCCTGTCAGTGTCCTCTGTTCTGCACTAGAATGACCTGTAATCATGTCTCTGTTCCCTGTCAGTGTCCTCTGTTCTGCACTAGAATGACCTGTAATCATGTCTCTGTTCCCTGTCAGTGTCCTCTGTTCTGCACTAGAATGACCAGTAATCATGTCTCTGTTCCCTGTCAGTGTCCTCTGTTCTGCACTAGAATGACCTGTAATCATGTCTCTGTTCCCTGTCAGTGTCCTCTGTTCTGCACTAGAATGACCTGTAATCATGTCTCTGTTCCCTGTCAGTGTCCTCTGTTCTGCACTAGAATGACCAGTAATCATGTCTCTGTTCCCTGTCAGTGTCCTCTGTTCTGCACTAGAATGACCAGTAATCATGTCCCTGTTCTACACTAGAATGACCAGTAATCATGTCTCTGTTAGTGTCCTCTGTTCTGCACTAGAATGACCAGTAATCATGTCCCTGTTCCCTGTTAGTGTCCTCTGTTCTGCACTAGAATGACCAGTAATCATGTCTCTGTTCTCTGTTAGTGTCCTCTGTTCTGCACTAGAATGACCAGTAATCATGTCCCTGTTCTCTGTTATTGTCCCCTGTTCTGCACTAGAATGACCAGTAATCATGTCCCTGTTCCCTGTTAGTGTCCTCTGTTCTGCACTAGAATGACCAGTAATCATGTCCCTGTTCCCTGTTAGTGTCCTCTGTTCTGCACTAGAATGACCAGTAATCATGTCTCTGTTCTGGACTAGAATGACCAGTAATCATGTCCCTGTTCTGCACTAGAATGACCAGTAATCATGTCTCTGTTCCCTGTCAGTGTCCTCTGTTCTGGACTAGAATGACCAGTAATCATGTCTCTGTTCCCTGTCAGTGTCCTCTGTTCTGGACTAGAATGACCAGTAATAATGTCTCTGTTCCCTGTCAGTGTCCTCTGTTCTGGACTAGAATGACCTGTAATCATGTCTCTGTTCTGCACTAGAATGACCAGTAATCATGTCTCTGTTCTGCACTAGAATGACCAGTAATCATGTCTGTTCCCAGTGTCCTCTGTTCTGGACTAGAATGACCAGTAATCATGTCTCTGTTCTGCACTAGAATGACCAGTAATCATGTCCCTGTTCCCTGTTATTGTCCTCTGTTCTGCACTAGAATGACCAGTAATCATGTCTCTGTTCTGCACTAGAATGACCAGTAATCATGTCTGTTCCCAGTGTCCTCTGTTCTGGACTAGAATGACCAGTAATCATGTCTCTGTTCTGCACTAGAATGACCAGTAATCATGTCCCTGTTCCCTGTCAGTGTCCTATGTTCTGCACTAGAATCACCTGTAATCATGTCTGTTCCCAGTGTCCTCTGTTCTGGACTAGAATGACCAGTAATCATGTCTCTGTTCTGCACTAGAATGACCAGTAATCATGTCTCTGTTCTGCACTAGAATGACCAGTAATCATGTCTCTGTTCTGCACTAGAATGACCAGTAATCATGTCCCTGTTCCCTGTTATTGTCCTCTGTTCTGGACTAGAATGACCAGTAATCATGTCTCTGTTCCCTGTTATTGTCCTCTGTTCTGCACTAGAATGACCTGTAATCATGTCTCTGTTCCCTGTTATTGTCCTCTGTTCTGCACTAGAATGACCAGTAATCATGTCTCTGTTCCCTGTTATTGTCCTCTGTTCTGGACTAGAATGACCTGTAATCATGTCTCTGTTCCCTGTTATTGTCCTCTGTTCTGCACTAGAATGACCTGTAATCATGTCTCTGTTCCCTGTTATTGTCCTCTGTTCTGCACTAGAATGACCAGTAATCATGTCTCTGTTCCCTGTTATTGTCCTCTGTTCTGGACTAGAATGACCTGTAATCATGTCTCTGTTCTGCACTAGAATGACCAGTAATCATGTCTCTATCCTGCACTAGAATGACCAGCAATCACGTCTCTGTTGCCTGCTGATGAGATATATGTTATAGAGACCCCACCTAGATGTGTGTGCCCGTCTTGCTAAATCATACAGTCATGTTTGGCATGACAACGACAATACAGTAGGAGCACAAATAGATCTGGAGCCAGCTAGGCATCTACTGTATGAACCTTCCTGTATTGTATGTTGGTGTAAATCCTACCTACCTACCTACCTACCTATCAAATTGGTCATTATCTATACTGGATATCCTATTGGTCATGATCTATTCTGGATGTCATATTGGTCATTATCTATTCTGTATATCATAACGCTCATTATCTATACTGGATATCATATTGGTCATTATCTATTCTGGATATCGTATTGGTCATTATCTATACTGGATATCCTATTGGTCATTATCTATTCTGGATATCATATTGGTCATTATCTATTCTGTATATCCTATTGGTCATTATCTATAACTGGATATCATATTGGTCATTATCTATTCTGTATATCCTATTGGTCATTATCTATACTGGATATCCTATTGGTCATTATCTATACTGGATATCATGTTGGTCATTATCTATACTGGATATCCTATTGGTTATTATCTATTCTGGATATCATATTGGTCATTATCTATTCTGTATATCATAACGCTCATTATCTATACTGGATATCATATTGGGCATTATCTATTCTGGATATCGCATTGGTCATTATCTATAACTGGATATCATATTGGTCATTATCTATACTGGATATCCTATTGGTCATTATATATATTGGAATTCCTATTGGTCATGATCTATAACTGGATATCATATTGGTCATTATCTATACTGGATATCGTATTGGTCATTATCTATAACTGGATATCATATTGGTCCTGATCAATTCTGTATATCCTATTGGGCATTATCTATACTGGATATCGTGTTGGTCATTATCTATAACTGGATATCATATTGGTCATTATCTATATTGGAATTCCTATTGGTCATTATCTATAACTGGATATCATATTGGTCATTATCTATATTGGAATTCCTATTGGTCATTATCTATACTGGATATCCTATTGGTCATTATCTATTCTGTATATCCTATTGTGTACATACCAGGCTGTTACTATGCATATGACCTGTTCTATTACTTGTTATTATAAATTTGACTCATTATCATGGATATTGATGATTGTACTCTTAATGTTGAGGGAGCACACAAGCATTTTACTGTACCTTTTTATATCTGCAGTAAACAGTGTACGTTTTTTTTTGTTGCCTTTACCTCCCTTATCTCACCTCATTTGCTCACATCGTATATAGACTTATTTTTCTACTGTATCATTGACTGTATGTTTGTTTTACTCCATGTGTAACACTGTGTTGTTGTATGTGTCGAACTGCTTCGCTTTATCTTGGTCCAGGTCGCATTTGTAAATGAGAACTTGTTCTCAACTTGCCTACCTGGTTAAATAAAGGTGTTCTCAACTAGCCTACCTGGTTAAATAAAGGTGTTCTCAACTAGCCTACCTGGTTAAATAAAGGTGTTCTCAACTAGCCTACCTGGTTAAATAAAGGTGTTCTCAACTAGCCTACCTGGTTAAATAAAGGTGTTCTCAACTGGCCTACCTGGTTAAATAAAGGTGTTCTCAACTGGCCTACCTGGTTAAATAAAGGTGTTCTGAACTGGCCTACCTGGTTAAATAAAGGTGTTCTGAACTGGCCTACCTGGTTAAATAAAGGTGTTCTCAACTAGCCTACCTGGTTAAATAAAGGTGTTCTCAACTGGCCTACCTGGTTAAATAAAGGTGTTCTCAACTGGCCTACCTGGTTAAATAAAGGTGTTCTCAACTGGCCTACCTGGTTAAATAAAGGTGATCTGAACTGGCCTACCTGGTTAAATAAAGGTGATCTGAACTGGCCTACCTGGTTAAATAAAGGTGTTCTCAACTAGCCTACCTGGTTAAATAAAGGTGATCTGAACTGGCCTACCTGGTTAAATAAAGGTGATCTGAACTGGCCTACCTGGTTAAATAAAGGTGATCTGAACTGGCCTACCTGGTTAAATAAAGGTGATCTGAACTGGCCTACCTGGTTAAATAAAGGTGATCTGAACTTGCCTACCTGGTTAAATAAAGGTGATCTGAACTGGCCTACCTGGTTAAATAAAGGTGATCTGAACTGGCCTACCTGGTTAAATAAAGGTGATCTGAACTGGCCTACCTGGTTAAATAAAGGTGATCTGAACTGGCCTACCTGGTTAAATAAAGGTGATCTGAACTGGCCTACCTGGTTAAATAAAGGTGTTCTCAACTAGCCTACCTGGTTAAATAAAGGTGTTCTCAACTTGCCTACCTGGTTAAATAAAGGTGTTCTCAACTTGCCTACCTGGTTAAATAAAGGTGTTCTCAACTTGCCTACCTGGTTAAATAAAGGTGTTCTCAACTAGCCTACCTGGTTAAATAAAGGTGTTCTCAACTAGCCTACCTGGTTAAATAAAGGTGAAATAAAATAAAATACATACATAAAAACAGTGTACGAGACTAATACAATTTATTTTGATTTTGACTTGATACCCAGGGGACCAAAACCCTGCACGGTGTCTCATCTATCCCATCTATATGTCGAAATGGGCATCGATCCCTTTTTCTTTCAACTTCCTTTCAGCAAGACCCACTTTGTTTTTATTAGTCAAAGTGACCTCCCTTATCAGAGTTTAGGACGACTACAGTATAACTAGACCGCCCAGGCAGTCTGTCCACAGTAGAATCTCATCTAGACCGCCCAGGCCGGAAGGCAGTCTGTCTACAGTAGAATCTCACCTAGACCGCCCAGGCCGTCTGTCTACAGTAGAATCTCACCTAGACCGCCCAGGCAGTCTGTCTACAGTAGAATCTCACCTAGACCGCCCAGGCAGTCTGTCTACAGTAGAATCTCACCTAGACCGCCCAGGCAGTCTGTTTACAGTAGAATCTCATCTAGACCGCCCAGGCAGTCTGTCCACAGTAGAATCTCATCTAGACCGCCCAGGCAGTCTGTCTACAGTAGAATCTCATCTAGACCGCCCAGGCCGGCAGTCAGTCTGTCCACAGTAGAATCTCACCTAGACCGCCCAGGCAGTCTGTCCACAGTAGAATCTCACCTAGACCGCCCAGGCAGTCTGTCCACAGTAGAATCTCATCTAGACCGCCCAGGCAGTCTGTCTACAGTAGAATCTCACCTAGACTGCCCAGGCAGTCTGTCTACAGTAGAATCTCACCTAGACCGCCCAGGCAGTCTGTTTACAGTAGAATCTCATCTAGACCGCCCAGGCAGTCTGTCCACAGTAGAATCTCATCTAGACCGCCCAGGCAGTCTGTCCACAGTAGAATCTCATCTAGACCGCCCAGGCCGGAAGGCAGTCTGTCTACAGTAGAATCTCATCTAGACCGCCCAGGCAGTCTGTCCACAGTAGAATCTCATCTAGACCGCCCAGGCAGTCTGTCCACAGTAGAATCTCATCTAGACCGCCCAGGCCGGAAGGCAGTCTGTCCACAGTAGAATCTCATCTAGACCGCCCAGGCAGTCTGTCCACAGTAGAATCTCATCTAGACCGCCCAGGCAGTCTGTCCACAGTAGAATCTCATCTAGACCGCCCAGGCAGTCTGTCCACAGTAGAATCTCATCTAGAGAGGCAGTCTGTCCCAGGACTCTCATCGGCAGTCAGTCTGTCCACAGTAGAATCTTACCTAGACCGCCCAGGCAGTCTGTCTACAGTAGAATCTCATCTAGACCGCCCAGGCCGGCAGGCAGTCTGTCTACAGTAGAATCTCACCTAGACCGCCCAGGCCGGCAGGCAGTCTGTCTACAGTAGAATCTCAGCTATAATGAGATCTCAACATGACCCCTGTGAATCACAAGACAATCACCCTGTCCATGTCACTGAACACTACATCTCCCTGTCTGTCTGTACGTGACCTTGTCTGTCTGTCTCCCTGTCTGTCTCCCTCCCTGTCTGTCTGTACGTGACCTTGTCTGTCTGTCTCCCTGTCTGTCTCCCTGTCTGTCTCCCTCCCTCCCTGTCTGTCTGTAACAACTTTTAATGCGTTGCTGAAGACAGGCTGACAAATTGAGTTCCAGCAGTTTTATTCAGCAGGGATGTAGGCCAGGAATGAGTGACTCTGAGAGGCTTCCAGAAAGTTCTCAGGAAAGACAGACGCTGGTTTTGCTTAGATTGAAGTATGTTACGTAGAATAAACATGCCTCTCTAACGTGTAGAATAAGGAATCATTTGAGTCCATTTGTTTGCTCATTTTCGACCACTTTTTTATTTCCTGGTGTCTAGGTCTGCCCCCAAAGCACCAGCGAATGAGAAGGAGCGTCCTCTGAGCACCATGAGTAGCGAGGCCTCCAACTACACAGGCAGCTCGGACTATGCTACACACCAAAGTAGCCCCGCAGCCAGAGTGAGTCACACACACACACACACACACACACACACACCCACACACACACACATACACACACACACACGAAGGGACAAACTTGAATGATGTTAAGTAGTTGAACAGCAATGTGAGTGTATCGTCATATGCCCTCTTACTCATTTTCAGCCATCAAGATCCTCCAAAAAATTCACAACTTTGGGAAGAGATCCAACTCGATACGGAGAAACCCCAACGCCCTGGTGGTTAAGAGTAACTGGCTTTACAAACAGGTGAGTGTATGTGGAGGGCTTTATATAACGGTAGAGTCACTACAGTCGATCAGTTTATGAGTAAGGGAGACAGACATGAAAAAAGCTCCTGAACAGCTACTACCCCCAAGCCATACGGCTGCTGAACAGCTACTACCCCCAAGCCATACGGCTGCTGAACAGCTACTACCCCCAAGCCATACGGCTGCTGCTGAACAGCTACTACCCCCAAGCCATACGGCTGCTGCTGAACAGCTACTACCCCCAAGCCATACGGCTGCTGAACAGCTACTACCCCCAAGCCATACGCTGCTGCTGAACAGCTACTACCCCCAAGCCATACGGCTGCTGAACAGCTACTACCCCCAAGCCATACGGCTGCTGAACAGCTACTACCCCAAGCCATACGCTGCTGCTGATCAAATGGCCAGCTACTACCCCAAGCCTGTTTATTATCTATAGTCACTTTACCCCCCACCTCAACTAACCTGCTGCTGAACTAGCTACTACCCCCAAGCCACTAACCTGCTGCTGAACTATAGTCACTTTACCCCCACCTCAACTAAGCTGTTTATTATCTATAGTCCCCCTAAAGCTGTTTATTATCGGCTGCTGACTGTTTATTATCTATAGTCACTTTACCCCCCACCTCAACTAACCTGGCTACTGTTTATTATCTATAGTCACTTTACCCCCCACCCAACTAACCGGCTGCTATTATCTATAGTCACTTTATCACCTCAATAACCATCTGTTTATTATTATAGTCACTTTACCCCCACCTCAACTAACCTGTACTACTGTTTATTATCTATAGTCACTTTACCCCCCCCACCTCAACTAACCTGTACTACTGTTTATTATCTATGTCACTTTAATCACTTCACCCCTACCTACATTACTATTACCTGCTACCTGTCCTACTGTTTATTATCTATAGTCACTTTACCCCCCACCTCAACTAACCTGTACTACTGTTTATTATCTATAATCACTTCACCCCCCACCTCAACTAACCTGTACTACTGTTTATTATCTATAGTCACTTCACCCCTACCTACATGTACATTACTAACCTGTACTACTGTTTATTATCTATGCATAGTCACTTTACCCCTACCTACATGTACATATTACCTCTAACCTGTCCTACTGTTTATTATCTATGCATAGTCACTTCACCCCTACCTACATGTACATATTACCTCTAACCTGTCCTACTGTTTATTATCTATGCATAGTCACTTCACCCCTACCTACATGTACATATTACCTTGACTAACCTGTACTACTGTTTATTATCTATGCATAGTCACTTTACCCCTACCTACATGTACATATTACCTCTAACCTGTCCTACTGTTTATTATCTATAATCTACCTCTACCTACAGTCACTTAACCTGTCCTACTGTTTATTATCTATGCATAGTCACTTTACCCCCCCACCTCAACTAACCTGTACTACTGTTTATTATCTATGCATAGTCACTTTACCCCTACCTACATGTACATATTACCTCTAACCTGTCCTACTGTTTATTATCTATAATCACTTCACCTCTACCTACATGTACATATTACCTCTAACCTGTCCTACTGTTTATTATCTATGCATAGTCACTTTACCCCTACCTACATGTACATATTACCTCTAACCTGTCCTACTGTTTATTATCTATACATAATCACTTCACCTCTACCTACATGTACATATTACCTCTAACCTGTCCTACTGTTTATTATCTATGCATAGTCACTTCACCTCTACCTACATGTACATATTACCTCTAACCTGTCCTACTGTTTATTATCTATGCATAGTCACTTCACCTCTACCTACATGTACATATTACCTCTAACCTGTACTACTGTTTATTATCTATGCATAGTCACTTTACCCCTACCTACATGTACATATTACCTCTAACCTGTCCTACTGTTTATTATCTATGCATAGTCACTTTACCCCTACCTATGTCATTACCTCTAACCTGTCCTACTGTTTATTATCTATGCATAGTCACTTTACCCCCCCACCTCAACTAACCTGTCCTACTGTTTATTATCTATGCATAGTCACTTCACCTCTACCTACATGTACATATTACCTCTAACCTGTCCTACTGTTTATTATCTATGCATAGTCACTTCACCTCTACCTACATGTACATATTACCTCTAACCTGTACTACTGTTTATTATCTATGCACTTTACCCCTCACATTTACCCCTACCTGTCCATGTACTGTTTATTATCTATAACCTGTCCTACTGTTTACCTATCTATGTTTATTATCTATGCATAGTCACTTTACCCCCCACCTCAACTCTAACCTGTACTACTGTTTATTATCTATAGTCACTTCACCCCCCCACCTCAACTAACCTGTCCTACTGTTTATTATCTATGCATAGTCACTTTACCCCTACCTACATGTACATATTACCTCTAACCTGTCCTACTGTTTATTATCTATAATCACTTCACCCCTACCTACATGTACATATTACCTCTAACCTGTCCTACTGTTTATTATCTATGCATAGTCACTTTACCCCTACCTACATGTACATATTACCTCTAACCTGTCCTACTGTTTATTATCTATGCATAGTCACTTTACCCCTACCTACATGTACATATTACCTCTAACCTGTCCTACTGTTTATTATCTATAATCACTTCACCTCTACCTACATGTACATATTACCTCTAACCTGTCCTACTGTTTATTATCTATAGTCACTTCACTCCTACCTACATGTACATATTACCTCTAACCTGTACTACTGTTTATTATCTATAGTCACTTTACCCCTACCTACATGTACATATTACCTCTAACCTGTCCTACTGTTTATTATCTATAGTCACTTCACCCCTACCTACATGTACATATTACCTCTAACCTGTACTACTGTTTATTATCTATGCATAATCACTTTACCCTACCTATGTACAGTACCTTCTGAAATAATTCAGACCCATTGATTTTTGTTCCACATTTTGTTACATTACAGCCTTATCCCATAAATAAATGTTTGCAAATGTTTGTTTTTTTTACATAAGTATTCAGACCCTTTGCTATGAGACTCGAACTTGAGCTCAGGTGCATCCTGATTCCATTGATCACCCTTGAGATGTTTCTACAACTTGATTGGAGTCCACCTGTGGTCAATTTAATTGATTGGACATGATTTGGAAAGGCACACACCTGTCAATATAAGGTCCCACAGTTGACAGTGCATGTCAGAGCAAAAACTAAGCCAAGAGGTCGAAGGAATTGTCCTTTGAGCTTCGAGACAGGATTGTGTAAAGGCACAGATCTGGGAAGGGTACCAAAAAATGTCTGCCTCATCGAAGGTCTCCATGAACACAGTGACCTCCATCATTCTTAAATGGAACTAGTCTGGAACCCCTAAGACTCTTCCTAGAGCTGGCCGCCCAACCATTCTGAGCAATCGGGGGAGAAGGGCCTTGGTCGGTGAGGTGACTCTGACAGAGCTCTAGAGTTCCTCTGTGGAGATGGGAGAATCTTCCAGAAGGACAACCTGCAGCACTCCACCAATCAGGCCTTTATGGTAGAATGGCCAGACGGAAGCCACCCTCAGAAAAAGGCACATGACAGACCACTTGGAGTTTTCCAAAAGGCACCTAAACTCTCAGACCATGAGAAACAAGATTCTCTGGTCTGATGAAACCAAGATTGAACTCTTTGGCCTGAATGCCAAGCGTCACTTCTGGAGGAAACCTGGCACCATCCCTACGGTGAAGCATGGTGGTGGCAGCATTCCCATTGCTTGGAAGGCAGCCACAGTTCGTCCTTTATTTAAAGGGGGTTATCAAGCTGATCCTAACTGTTCTATTTTGCCCTGTTTATCAAAAGTGTTGGAAAAACTTGTCAATAATCAACTTTCTGTCGTTTGTATTCTCTCTGGTGTGCAATCTAGTTTCCACTCGGGTTATGGATGTGTCACTGCAACCTTAAAGGCCCTCAATGATGTCACCGTTGCCCTTGATTCTAAGTAATGTTGTGCTGCTATTGTTATTGAATTGGCCAAAGCTTTTGATACGGTAGACCATTCCATTCTTGTGGGCCGGCTAAGGAGTATTGGTGTCTCTGAGGGGTCTTTGGCCTGGTTTGCTAACTACCTCTCTCAAAGAGTGCAGTGTATAAAGTCAGAGATTCTGATTTCTCAGCCACTGCCTATCACCAAGGGAGTACCCTAATACTCAATCTTAGGCCCCACACTCTTCTCTATTTACATCAGTAACATAGCTCAGGCAGTTGGAAGCCCTCTCATCCATTTATATGCAGATGATACAGTCTTATACTCAGCTGGCCCCTCCTCGGATTTTGTGTTAAATGCTCTACAACAAAGCTTTCTTAGTGTCCTACAAGCTTTCTCTACCCTTAACTTTATTCTGAACACCTCCAAAACAAAGGTCATCTGGTTTGGTAAGAAGAATGCCCCTCTTCCCACAGGTGTGATTACTACCTCTGAGGGTTTAGAGCTTGAGGTAGTCACCTCATACAAGTCCTTGGGAGTATGGCTAGACGGAACACTGTCCTTCTCTCAGCACATATCAAAGCTGCAGGCTAAAGTTAAATCTAGACTTGGTTTCCTCTATCATAATCGCTCCTTTTTCACCCCAGCTGCCAAACTAACCCTGATTCAGATGACCATCCTACCCATGCTAGATTATGGAGACATCATTTATAGATCAGCAGGTAAAGGTGCTCTCGAGCGGCTAGATGTTCTTTACCATTCTGCCATCAGATTTGCCACCAATGCTCCTTATAGGACACATCACTGCACTCTATACTCCTCTGTAAACTGGTCATCTCTGTATACCCGTCGCAAGACCCACTGGTTGATGCTTATTTATAAAACCCTCTTCGGCCTCACTCCCCCCCCTATCTGAGATATGTACTGTAGCCATAATCCTCCACATACAACACCCGTTCTGCCAGTCACATTCTGTTAAAGGTCCCCAAAGAACACACATCTCTGGGTCGCTCCTCTTTTCAGTTCGCTGCAGCTAGCGACTGGAACGAGCTGCAACAAACGCTCAAACTAGACTGTTTTATGTCAATCTCTTCATTCAAAGACTCAATCATGGCCACTCTTACTGACACTTACTTGTGGCTGCTTTGTGTGATGTATTGTTGTCTCTACCTTCTTGCCCTTTGTGCTTTTGTCTGTGCCCAATAATGTTTGTACCATGTTTTCTGCTGCTACCATGTTGTGTTGCTACCATGTTGTGTTGCTACCATGTTTTCTGCTGCTACATTTACATTACATTTAAGTCATTTAGCAGACGCTCTTATCCAGAGCGACTTACAAATTGGTGCTTTCACCTTATGACATCCAGTGGAACAGCCACTTTACAATAGTGCATCTAGGTCTTTTAAGGGGGGGGGGGGGGAGGGGGAGAAGGAACAGCATGTTGCTACCATGCTGTGTTTTCATGTGTTGCTGCCTTGCTATGTTGTTGTCTTAGGTCTCTCATTATGTAGTGTTGTCTCTCTTGTTGTGATGTGTGTTTTGTCCTATATTTATATTGTATTTAAATGTATATATATATATTCCCAGGCCCCTGTCCCCGCAGGAGGCCTTTTGCCTTTTGGTAGGCCGTCATTGTAAATAAGAATTTCCCCTTAACTGACTTGCCTCGTTAAATAAAGGTAAAATAAAGCAGAAGAAAATTAAACTCATGCTGTGGGGATGTTTTTCAGCGGCAGGGACTGAGAGACAGGATCTAGGCAATGTTGAACGGAGCAAAGTACAGAGAGATCCTTGATGAAAACTTGCTCCAGTGTGCTCAGAGCCTCAGACTGGGGGCGAAGGTTCACCTTCCAACAGGGCAGCGACCCTAAGCACACAGCCAAGAGAATGCAGGAGTGGCTTGAACCCAAATTCAAATCAAAATCCAACCTGATCGAACATCTCTAGAGAGACCTGAAAATAGTGTAGCAACGCTCCCCATCCAACCTGACAGAGCTTGAGAGGATCTGCAGAGAAGAAATGGGAGAAACTCCTTAAATCTGCCAAGCTTGTAGCATCATACCCAAGAAGACTCAAGGCTGTAATCGCTGCCAAAGGTGCTTCAGCAAAGTACTGAGTAAATGTGATATTTCTGTTTTTTAATTTTTTTTTATAAATGAGCAAAAAATGTCTGAAATCCAGTTTTTGCTTCTTCATTGGTATTGTGTGCAGATTGATGAGGGGGGAAAACAAACAATTTAATACATTTTAAAGTAAGGCTGTCACCTAACAAAATGGAGAAAAAGTCAAGGGGCCTGAATACTTCCCGAAGGCACTGTACATATTACCTCAATTACCTCGACTAACCCGTACATTGACTCAGTACCAAAAGTAGTGCACTATATAGGGAATAGCCTAGTGGTTAGAGCGTTGGACTAGTAACCGGAAGGTTGCAAGTTCAAACCCCCGAGCTGACAAGGTACAAATCTGTCGCTCTGCCCCTGAACAGGCAGGTAACCCACTGTTCCTAGGCCGTCATTGAAAATAAGAATTTGTTCTTAACTGACTTGCCTGGTTAAATAAAGGTAAAATAAATAGTGTGTCATTTGGGATGCCCTAGCCCAGTGTGTGATCTGTCTGACAAACATGACGGTTTGAGAATAGAATGGTACCTCATCCATGAACATATTCAAAGCAAGACATTTCTGGGAAGGAATGGGGGAGCTGGGCTGATTGTTTTCCCGGAACAAATATACCTCAATACTGTCATGTTCAAATACATATACCGACAGGACTGTATACATTCAAATGTCCTGGGGTGTGGTAGGTTGGGTCTGGTGACATTGTGTGTGATATGTTTTGTAGTGTAATGTCACCAGACCCAACCTACCACACCCCAGAGGCAAGTGTAGAGAGAGAGAAACTTTTTTTTGTGGCTGAGGACTTTCCACTTAAACTAAATGGCTTTAAGAACTGTCATGAGTGTGGTTAAAATGATTCTGGTTCCGTGCTGGTTCCAGAATGTAGTCCTAGATTCTAGTTCTGGAATCCTACATTAAGGAATTTAGAGTTTAAAGAAGGAGAATATCAGGCAGTTTTCCAATAGAGAGAACAGAACCGAGGCAGTCATTGTCCTCTCCTTCACTCCTAGGTTTTAAGAGAAGTGTTACTGTAATGACATTTCCAGATTGTCTACACAATCAAATAACATTCAGCTCAGACAACCATACATAGACATGCCACCAGGGGTCTCTTCAGACATACACCACAAGACATGTCACCAGGGGTCTCTTCACAGTCCCCAAGTCCAAAACAAATTCACAGCACGTGGAACTCCCTTTCAAATCTCCAATTATTCAAGTGAGGAGGAAAATGACCAAACATAAATCATTTAAACATTTCATGGAAAGGAGGGACTGTGAGGTGACATGCACACAGACACACGAACACTGACACACAGACACACGAACACTGACACACAGACACACGAACACTGACACACAGACACACTAACACTGACACACAGACACACAGACACACTAACACTGACACACAGACACACTAACACTGACACACTAACACAGACACACTGACACACAGACACACTAACACTGACACACAGACACACTGACACACAGACACACAGACACACTAACACTGACACACTAACACAGACACACTGACACACAGACACACTAACACTGACACACTGACACACAGACACACAGACACACAGACACACTAACACTAACACTGACACACAGACACTAACACTGACACACAGACACACTAACACTGACACACAGACACACTAACACTGACACACAGACACTAACACTGACACACAGACACACTAACACTGACACACAGACACTAACACTGACACACAGACACACTAACACTGACACACAGACACTGACACACAGACACACTAACACTGACACACAGACACTAACACTGACACACAGACACACTAACACTGACACACAGACACACTAACACTGACACACAGACACACTAACACAGACACACAGACACACTGACACACTAACACTGACACACTGACACACAGACACACTAACACTGACACACAGACACTGACACACAGACACACTAACACTGACACACAGACACTAACACTGACACACAGACACACTAACACTGACACACAGACACACTAACACTGACACACAGACACACTAACACTGACACACTAACACAGACACACTGACACACTGACACACAGACACACTAACACTGACACACAGACACACTAACACTGACACACTGACACACTAACACAGACACACTAACACAGACACACAGACACACTAACACTGACACACAGACACACTAACACTGACACACAGACACTGACACACAGACACACTAACACTGACACACAGACACTAACACTGACACACAGACACACTAACACTGACACACAGACACACTAACACTGACACACAGACACACTAACACTGACACACAGACACACTAACACTGACACACAGACACACTAACACTGACACACTGACACACTAACACAGACACACTAACACAGACACACTGACACACTAACACTGACACACAGACACACTAACACTGACACACAGACACTGATACACAGACACTAACACTGATACACAGACACTGACACACAGACACACTGACACTGACACACTGACACACAGACACTAACACTGACACACAGACACACTGACACTAACACTGACACACAGACACTAACACAGACACACTGACACACTAACACTAACACAGACACACTAACACTGACACACAGACACTAACACTGACACACTAACACTGACACACAGACACTAACACTGACACACAGACACACTGACACTAACACTGACACACAGACACTAACACAGACACACTGACACACTAACACAGACACACAGACACACTGACACACTAACACTGACACACAGACACTAACACTGACACACAGACACACTGACACTAACACTGACACACAGACACTAACACAGACACACAGACACACTGACACTAACACAGACACACTGACACTAACACAGACACACTGACACACAGACACTAACACTGACACACAGACACTAACACTGACACACTGACACACTAACACAGACACAGACACACTGACACACAGACACTAACACTGACACACTGACACACAGACACACTGACACTAACACTGACACACAGACACTAACACAGACACACTGACACACTAACACAGACACACAGACACAGACACACTAACACTGACACACAGACACTAACACTGACACACAGACACACTGACACTAACACTGACACACAGACACTAACACAGACACACTGACACACAGACACACTGACACTAACACAGACACACTGACACTAACACAGACACACTGACACACTAACACAGACACTAACACTGACACACAGACACTAACACTGACACACTGACACACTAACACAGACACAGACACACTGACACACAGACACTAACACTGACACACAGACACTAACACTGACACACTGACACACTAACACAGACACAGACACACTAACACTGACACACAGACACACTGACACTAACACTGACACACAGACACTAACACAGACACACTGACACACTAACACAGACACAGACACACAGACACACTGACACACTAACACTGACACACAGACACTAACACTGACACACAGACACACTGACACTAACACTGACACACAGACACTAACACAGACACACTGACACACTGACACTAACACAGACACACTGACACTAACACAGACACACTGACACACTAACACAGACACTAACACTGACACACAGACACTAACACTGACACACTGACACACTAACACAGACACAGACACACTGACACACAGACACTAACACTGACACACTGACACACACAGACACACTGACACACACTGACACACAGACACTAACACAGACACACTGACACACTAACACAGACACACAGACACTGACACACTAACACTAACACAGACACTAACACTGACACACAGACTAACACTGACACACTAACACAGACACACAGACACTAACACAGACACACTGACACACAGACACACTGACACTAACACAGACACACTGACACTAACACAGACACACTGACACACTAACACAGACACTAACACTGACACACAGACACTAACACTGACACACAGACACTAACACTGACACACTGACACACTAACACAGACACAGACACACTGACACACAGACACTAACACTGACACACAGACACTAACACTGACACACAGACACTAACACTGACACACTAACACAGACACAGACACACTGACACACAGACACTAACACTGACACACTAACACTAACACAGACACACTGACACACTAACACAGACACAGACACACTAACACAGACACTAACACTGACACACTAACACTAACACAGACACAGACACACTAACACAGACACTAACACTGACACACTAACACTAACACAGACACAGACACACTAACACAGACACACTAACACTAACACAGACACAGACACACTAACACAGACACTAACACTGACACACTAACACTAACACAGACACAGACTAACACTAACACAGACACTAACACTGACACACTAACACTAACACAGACACAGACACACTAACACAGACACTAACACTGACACACTAACACTAACACAGACACAGACACACTAACACAGACACACTAACACTAACACAGACACACTAACACAGACACTAACACTGACACACTAACACTAACACAGACACAGACACACTAACACAGACACTAACACTGACACACTAACACTAACACAGACACAGACACACTAACACAGACACTAACACTGACACACTAACACTAACACAGACACAGACACACTAACACAGACACAGACACAGACACACTAACACAGACACAGACACACTAACACAGACACAGACACACTAACACTAACACTGACACACTGACACACTAACACTAACACAGACACAGACACACTAACACACAGACACTAACACTGACACACTAACACTAACACAGACACAGACACATTATTTGTTGTTGTATTGTTTGTACTATTTTTGTATTGTTTGTATGTAGTTGCATTTTAAATCAGTGTTTAGTTGCTTGTCATGTTGTGTGTGTTTTGTGGACCCCAGGAAGAGTAGCTGCTGCTTCGGCAGCCCGTTTCCCTCCCTCACCTCCCTCTCCCTCACCCTGTTCCCCTCCCTCACCTCCCTCTCCCTCACCCTGTTCCCCTCCCTCACCTCCCTGTTCCTCTCCATCACCCCGTTCCCCTCCCTCAGCCAGTTCCCTCCCTCTTCCTCTCCATCACCCCATTCCCCTCCCTCACCTCCCTCTCCCTCACCCCATTCACCTCCCTCTCCCTCACCCCGTTCCCCTCCCTCAGCCAGTTCCCTCCCTCTTCCTCTCCCTCACCCCGTTCCCCTTCCTCTCCCACACCCCGTTCCCCTCCCTCCCTCACCTCCCTCTTCCCTTCCCTCATCCCATTCCACTCCCTCACCTCCCTCTTCCTCTCCCTCATCCCGTTCCCCTCCCTCTTCCTCTCCCTCACCCCCCCCCATCCTCTCCCCTCCCACACCCACTCAGTCACAATTTATTGTTCATAACTGTGTTTGTGCATCACCCGAGGTTGGTGGCATCTTAATTGGGTATGACAGGCTCGTGGTAATGGCTGGAGCAGAATATGTGGAATGGTATCAAATACATCAGACACATGGTTTCCATGTTGCCATTCCATTTGCTCCGTTCCAGCCATTATAATGAGCTGTCGTCCCCTCAGCAGCCTCCACTGGTGTGTATGTGTGTGTCTGTGAACAATACAGAACAATACAATACAATGCTCCCAGTCTTAAGGGAAGGATGTTTTCCTTGTAATCACATCTGGAGTGTACAACAGTCATTATTTGTCTTCTTCATCTTGTACCATGAACTAAATCATACGTGCCCTCTGAACAGCAGATGACTGTCTGGTGATCCTAGTTTCTAGTCTTTAGAACGAGAAAAAAAATCTGAAAATCTCAACATTGAAGACGTTTGTCTTTTTATATTGGTTGCTAACCTGCATCAGTAAAGTTAGTGTCTACAGAAAGTGTGGTAGTTTCTCAAACCTCTCCATGGAGATACACAGCCATTCCATATATTCAACTATTTCATCAAGCTTTTGACTACTTGTTGAAAGAAGAGCTAGTTCAGGGTTACAACAAAATTGTGAAATATTTTGGGGGCTCTAAATATTTTTTTTTTGGGGGGGGGGGTTATGTCCTCATAAAGACGTAGTTTGTGACTGTCTGTTTCTGTTGTTGTTTCAGGACAGCACGGGGATGAAGCTATGGAAGAAGAGGTGGTTTGTGCTGTCTGATATGTGTCTGTACTACTACAGAGGTGAGTGATGTTCGTGTACCTGAACACCAAACAGATATGTTTTTCTATGTTTTTGCCTGATATACCAAATGCCTGTATTGCAAGTATAACAAATGTATTATATATATATATATATATATTTATGAGCGTTTTTATGTCCCTTGTTGTCATTTTGGTCTCATTTCCTTCGCTCCTTCTGTGCTGTGTGCACCTTCCCGTTTACACCAGAGATGTGTATATAATGACAATATGCTCATGTCTCCACACTCGTCGCCAAACCCACTGGCTACAAGTTATCTACATGTCTCTGCTAGGTAAAGCCCCACCTTATCTCAGCTCACTGGTCACCATAGCAGCACCCACTCGTAGCACGCGCTCCAGCAGGTATATCTCACTGGTCACCATAGCAGCACCCACTCGTAGCACGCGCTCCAGCAGGTATATCTCACTGGTCACCATAGCAGCACCCACTCGTAGCACGCGCTCCAGCAGGTATATCTCACTGGTCACCATAGCAGCACCCACTCGTAGCACACGCTCCAGCAGGTATATCTCACTGGTCACCATAGCAGCACCCACTCGTAGCACGCGCTCCAGCAGGTATATGTCACCGGTCACCATAGCAGCACCCACTCGTAGCACGCGCTCCAGCAGGTATATCTCACTGGTCACCATAGCAGCACCCACTCGTAGCACTCGCTCCAGCAGGTATATCTCACTGGTCACCATAGCAGCACCCACTCGTAGCACACGCTCCAGCAGGTATATCTCACTGGTCACCATAGCAGCACCCACTCGTAGCACGCGCTCCAGCAGGTATATCTCACTGGTCACCCCCAAAGCCAATTCCTCCTTTGGTCTCTGATTTTTAGGCCCAGTCTGTACGACCTTGATTCCCTGAAGGATGGAATAAGATAGAACACAGAGCTATGGTGTGTTTTTCCCATGTTGGGAATCTGTCAATTTGTGGTACAAGAAGAGGCATTTTGTTCATGGTGTCTTGAATCAATTAACAGGCATGTCTACGGCCACCTGTGGTGTGACCTTCACATTGCTTCCTGGTGTTGTGATGCTGCCATTTAGCCATGTCTCTGTGTTTATAGCATAGCATTTGTAACACATGCGTGCACACACAGACACACACTCGACAGTGGCAGAAGTCAGTCAAGCGCTTCGATGGGGGCACAGAGTTCATAACCTCTATGCCGGTCCTCCACTATGCCGACGTGTAAACACCCCCCGCCCCCGCACACCCATGTCTGTCTGACCACAGCATTTTTCACTGCTCGACCATCCAGGGTTTTGTCTGTCAGGGTCTGAAATGGAAAGCGGAGGGAGGGCAGACGGACCTCAGGAATAACACAGACGTGTCATCTCAGTGCTCAGCATAATGATGTATGTCCACACAAAGAGAGCAGCTATCTGTCTGGATGGGCTTCAGGCCACAGTTACAGCTAGACTCTAGAGCCAACAGCAGACCGATGCTTGATTCTGCACTACAGTGCAGTCTCCATTCGTATAGTACTGGCTCTGATATTTTCTTTCTACATTGTCCTTTGCAGCACAGCTCCAGTGACTATGGTGGATGCGTCACCAGGCCAGCTCAGTACAGCTTGGTTTGGCTCGGCTCGGCTTAGTTGTGTGAAAAGGATCTTCTGTACTGTAGCTACTTAACCCGGATCATTCATTTACAGCCAGTGTGGTCTTTTTGGGAGGAAAGACACTCTCAAAACTCTCTGAACAGCTGTGTCAATATTCAATGGATCTGACCATTTGTTAGAGCGTGAGAGAGAATTCAGTCAATAGCACACGTTGTGCTGCTGTTCCCTGTTGGCTGGACACTATGAGAGAAGGAGGAAGCCCCATTTTAAATCATTGTGTTTATGAACAGAAAACACCCCAACACACTGACAGAGAAGCAGGGAAAGAGATGATCTTTCCTGTACGCTTCCTTGCCCTGGAACGGTGACGGGACCTCGATGAAGGGCAGGTGACAGCCGATTGACCCTGTCCGCAGACAGGTAAATGCGTTGCTGTCTGCACTTGCAGCGGGCCCACGCAGACAGAGACCAGAGACCAGACGGTGATGGAGGAGGTGAAGATGGACTCAACGAATGATGCGTAAAACTGGATCAGGATTGACTGGGAGATTTAGAGTTTTTTTTCAGCTGCTGTAAGTAGTACATAGAGTAGTACTAGAGGCTGTGATGGTGTCCTCTCACTAGAGGCTGTGATGGTGTCCTCTCACTAGAGGCTGTGATGGTGTCCTCTCACTAGAGGCTGTGATGGTGTCCTCTCACTAGAGGCTGTGATGGTGTCCTCTCACTAGAGGCTGTGATGGTGTTCTCCCACTAGAGGCTGTGATGGTGTTCTCCCACTAGAGGCTGTGATGGTGTCCTCCCACTAGAGGCTGTGATGGTGTCCTCCCACTAGAGGCTGTGATGGTGTCCTCCCACTAGAGGCTGTGATGGTGTCCTCTCACTAGAGGCTGTGATGGTGTCCTCCCACTAGAGGCTGTGATGGTGTCCTCTCACTAGAGGCTGTGATGGTGTCCTCTCACTAGAGGCTGTGATGGTGTCCTCCCACTAGAGGCTGTGATGGTGTCCTCCCACTAGAGGCTGTGATGGTGTCCTCCCACTAGAGGCTGTGATGGTGTCCTCCCACTAGAGGCTGTGATGGTGTCCTCCCACTAGAGGCTGTGATGGTGTTCTCCCACTAGAGGCTGTGATGGTGTCCTCCCACTAGAGGCTGTGATGGTGTCCTCCCACTAGAGGCTGTGATGGTGTCCTCCCACTAGAGGCTGTGATGCTGTCCTCCCACTAGAGGCTGTGATGGTGTCCTCCCACTAGAGGCTGTGATGCTGTCCTCCCACTAGAGGCTGTGATGGTGTCCTCCCACTAGAGGCTGTGATGCTGTCCTCCCACTAGAGGCTGTGATGCTGTCCTCCCACTAGAGGCTGTGATGCTGTCCTCCCACTAGAGGCTGTGATGCTGTCCTCCCGTTAGAGGCTGTGATGGTGTCCTCCCATTAGAGGCTGTGATGCTGTCCTCCCACTAGAGGCTGTGATGCTGTCCTCCCACTAGAGGCTGTGATGCTGTCCTCCCACTAGAGGCTGTGATGCTGTCCTCCCACTAGAGGCTGTGATGCTATCCTCCCACTAGAGGCTGTGATGCTGTCCTCCCACTAGAGGCTGTGATGCTGTCCTCCCACTAGAGGCTGTGATGGTGTCCTCCCACTAGAGGCTGTGATGGTGTCCTCCCACTAGAGGCTGTGATGGTGTCCTCCCACTAGAGGCTGTGATGCTGTCCTCCCACTAGAGGCTGTGATGGTGTCCTCCCACTAGAGGCTGTGATGGTGTCCTCCCACTAGAGGCTGTGATGCTGTCCTCCCACTAGAGGCTGTGATGCTGTCCTCCCACTAGAGGCTGTGATGGTGTCCTCCCACTAGAGGCTGTGATGGTGTCCTCCCACTAGAGGCTGTGATGGTGTCCTCCCGCTAGAGGCTGTGATGGTGTCCTCCCACTAGAGGCTGTGATGCTGTCCTCCCACTAGAGGCTGTGATGCTGTCCTCCCACTAGAGGATGTGATGCTGTCCTCCCACTAAAGGCTGTGATACTGTCCTCTCACTAGAGGCTGTGATGCTGTCCTCCCACTAGAGGCTATGATACTGTCCTCCCACTAGAGGCTGTGATGCTGTCCTCCCACTAGAGGCTGTGATGGTGTCCTCCCACTAGAGGCTGTGATGGTGTCCTCCCACTAGAGGCTGTGATGCTGTCCTCCCACTAGAGGCTGTGATGGTGTCCTCCCACTAGAGGCTGTGATGCTGTCCTCCCACTAGAGGCTGTGATGCTGTCCTCCCACTAGAGGCTGTGATGCTGTTCTCTCACTAGAGGATGTGATGCGGTCCTCCACTAGAGGCTATGATACTGTCCTCCCGTTAGAGGCTGTGATGGTGTCCTCCCACTAAAGGCTGTGATACTGTCCTCTCACTAGAGGATGTGATGCGGTCCTCCACTAGAGGCTATGATACTGTCCTCCCGTTAGAGGCTGTGATTTTGTCCTCCCACTAGAGGCTGTGATACTGTCCTCCCACTAGAGGCTGTGATGCTGTCCTCCCACTAGAGGCGGTGATGCTGTCCTCCCACTAGAGGCTGTGATGCTGTCCTCCCAGGAGAGGCTGTGATGCTGTCCTTCTGCTAGAGGCTGTGATGCTGTCCTCCCATTAGAGACAGGAAGTTGAATGATTCAGCCGTGCTAACCCCCAGGAAGTTGAATGATTCAGCCGTGCTAACCCCCAGGAAGTTGAATGATTCAGCCGTGCTAACCCACAGGAAGTTGAAGGATTCAGCCGTGCTAATCCCCAGGAAGTTGAAGGATTCAGCCGTGCTAACCCCAGGAAGTTGAATGATTCAGCCGTGCTAACCCACAGGAAGTTGAAGGATTCAGCCGTGCTAATCCCCAGGAAGTTGAATGATTCAGCCGTGCTAACCCACAGGAAGTTGAAGGATTCAGCCGTGCTAACCCCCAGGAAGTTGAATGATTCAGCCGTGCTAACCCCCAGGAAGTTGAAGGATTCAGTCGTGCTAACCCCCAGGAAGTTGAAGGATTCAGCCGTGCTAACCCCCAGAAAGTTGAATGATTCAGCCGTGCTAACCCCCAGGAATTTGAAGGATTCAGCCGTGCTAACCCCCAGGAATTTGAAGGATTCAGCCGTGCTAACCCCCAGGAATTTGAAGGATTCAGCCGTGCTAACCCCCAGGAATTTGAAGGATTCAGCCGTGCTAACCCACAGGAAGTTGAAGGATTCAGCCGTGTTAATCCCCAGGAAGTTGAATGATTCAGCCGTGCAAACCCCCAGGAAGTTGAAGGATTCAGCCGTGCTAACCCCCAGGAAGTTGAATGATTCAGCCGTGCTAACCCCCAGGAAGTTGAAGGATTCAGTCGTGCTAACCCCCAGGAAGTTGAAGGATTCAGTCGTGCTAACCCCCAGGAAGTTGAATGATTCAGCCGTGCTAACCCCCAGGAAGTTGAAGGATTCAGTCGTGCTAACCCCCAGGAAGTTGAAGGATTCAGTCGTGCTAACCCCCAGGAAGTTGAATGATTCAGCCGTGCTAACCCCCAGGAATTTGAATGATTCAGCCGTGCTAACCCCCAGGAATTTGAAGGATTCAGCCGTGCTAACCCCCAGGAATTTGAAGGATTCAGCCGTGCTAACCCCCAGGAATTTGAAGGATTCAGCCGTGCTAACCCACAGGAAGTTGAAGGATTCAGCCGTGCTAATCCCCAGGAAGTTGAATGATTCCGATTCCGAGGGGTAGTGTGGGCGTTTTCTGAAGTCAACCATCTCCACTGTTTTGTATGTGTTGAGTTTCAGGTTATTTTGACTGCACCAGGCCACTAGTCGGTCGACCTCTCCATTGTGTTCAAATCAAATCAAATCAAATGGTATTTGTCACATACACATGGGTAGCAGATGTTAATGAGAGTGTAGCGAATTGATTGTGCTTCTAGTTCAGACAATGCAGTAATAACCAACAAGTAATCTAACTAACAATTCCAAAACTACTGTCTTATACACACAAGTGTAAGCGGATAAAGAATATGTACATAAAGATATATGAATGAGTGATGGTACAGAGCGGCATAGGCAAGATGCAGTAGATGGTATTGAGTACAGTATATACATATGAGATGAGTATGTAAACAAAGTGGCATAGTTAAAGTGGCTAGTGATACATGTATTACATAAAGATGCAGTAGATGATATAGAGTACAGTATATACGTATACATATGAGATGAATAATGTAGGGTATGTAAACATTATATTAGGTAGCATTGTTTAAAGTGGCTAGTGATATATTTTACATCATTTCCCATCAATTCCCATTATTAAAGTGGCTGGAGTTGAGTCAGTGTGTTGGCAGCAGCCACTCAATGTTAGTGGTGGCTGTTTAACAGTCTGATGGCCTTGAGATAGAAGCTGTTTTTCAGTCTCTCGGTCCCAGATTTGATGCACCTGTACTGACCTCGCCTTCTGGATGATAGCGGGGTGAACAGGCAGTGGCTCGGGTGGTTGTTGTCCTTGATGATTTTTATGGCCTTCCTGTGACATCGGGTGATTTAGGTGTCCTGGAGGGCAGGTAGTTTGCCCCCGGTGATGCGTTGTGCAGACCTCACTACCCTCTGGAGAGCCTTACGGTTGTGGGCGGAGCAGTTGCCGTACCAGGCGGTGATACAGCCCGCCAGGATGCTCTCGATTGTGCATCTGTAGAAGTTTGTGAGTGCTTTTGGTGACAAGCCGAATTTCTTCAGCCTCCTGAGGTTGAAGAGGCGCTGCTGTGCCTTCTTCACAATGCTGTCTGTGTGGGTGGACCAATTCAGTTTGTCTGTGATGTGTATGCCGAGGAACTTAAAACTTGCTACCCTCTCCACTACTGTTCCATCGATGTGGATAGGGGGGTGTTCCCTCTGCTGTTTCCTGAAGTCCACAATCATCTCCTTAGTTTTGTTGACGTTGAGTGTGAGGTTATTTTCCTGACACCACACTCCAAGGGCCCTCACCTCCTCCCTGTAGGCTGTCTCGTTGTTGTTGGTAATCAAGCCTACCACTGTTGTGTCGTCCGCAAACTTGATGATTGAGTTGGAGGCGTGCGTGGCCACACAGTCGTGGGTTTACAGGGAGTACAGGAGAGGGCTCAGAACGCACCCTTGTGGGGCCCCAGTGTTGAGGATCAGCGGGGTGGAGATGTTGTTGCCTACCCTCACCACCTGGGGGCGGCCCGTCAGGAAGTCCAGTACCCAGTTGCACAGGGCGGGGTCGAGACCCAGGGTCTCGAGCTTGATGACGAGCTTGGAGGGTACTATGGTGTTAAATGCCGAGCTGTAGTCGATGAACAGCATACTCACATAGGTATTCCTCTTGTCCAGATGGGTTAGGGCAGTGGCAGTGTGGTTGAGATTGCATCGTCTGTGGACCTATTTGGGCGGTAAGCAAATTGGAGTGGGTCTAGGGTGTCAGGTAGGGTGGAGGTGATATGGTCCTTGACTTGTCTCTCAAAGCACTTCATGATGACGGAAGTGAGTGCTACGGGGCGGTAGTCGTTTAGCTCAGTTACCTTAGCTTTCTTGGGAACAGGAACAATGGTGCATAATAGAGAGATATACTGAGTATAAAAAACAGTAGGGGCGCCTGCTCTTTCCATGACTAGAGGTGAGAGCATGAATCTAGTATAATGATCCCTGGTGTAGAGTGACTAGAGGTGAGAGCATGAATCTACTATAATGATCCTTGGTGTAGAGTGACTAGAGGTGAGAGCATGAATCTAGTATAATGATCCCTGGTATAGAGTGACTAGAGGTGAGAGCATGAATCTAGTTGATTGATCCCTGGTATAGAGTGACTAGAGGTGAGAGCATGAATCTAGTTGATGATCCCTGGTGTAGAGTGACTAGAGGTGAGAGCATGAATCTAGTTGATGATCCCTGGTGTAGAGTGACTAGAGGTGAGAGCATGAATCTAGTATAATTATCCTGGTGTAGAGTGACTAGAGGTGAGAGCATGAATCTAGTATAATGATCCCTGGTGTCGAGTGACTAGAGGTGAGAGCATGAATCTAGTATAATGATCCCTGGTGTAGAGTGACTAGAGGTGAGAGCATGATTCTAGTATAATGATCCCTGGTGTAGAGTGACTAGAGGTGAGAGCTTGAATCTAGTTGAATGATCCCTGGTGTAGAGTGACTAGAGGTGAGAGCATGAATCTAGTTGATGATCCCTGGTGTAGAGTGACTAGAGGTGAGAGCATGAATCTAGTTGATGATCCCTGGTGTAGAGTGACTAGAGGTGATAGCTTGAATCTAGTTTAATGATCCCTGGTGTAGAGTGACTAGAGGTGAGAGCATGAATCTAGTTGATGATCCCTGGTGTAGAGTGACTAGAGGTGAGAGCATGAATCTAGTATAATGATCCCTGGTGTAGTGACTAGAGGTGAGAGCATGAATCTAGTATAATGATCCCTGGTGTAGAGTGACTAGAGGTGAGAGCATGATTCTAGTATAATGATCCCTGGTGTAGAGTGACTAGAGATGAGAGCATGAATCTAGTATAATGATCCCTGGTATAGAGTGACTAGAGGTGAGAGCTTGAATCTAGTTGAATGATCCCTGGTGTAGAGTGACTAGAGGTGAGAGCATGAATCTAGTATTATGATCCCTGGTATAGAGTGATTAGAGGTGAGAGCATGAATCTAGTTGATGATCCCTGGTGTAGAGTGACTAGAGGTGAGAGCATGAATCTAGTATTATGATCCCTGGTGTAGAGTGACTAGAGGTGAGAGCATGATTCTAGTATAATGATCCCTGGTGTAGAGTGACTAGAGGTGATAGCTTGAATCTAGTTTAATGATCCCTGGTGTAGAGTGACTAGAGGTGAGAGCATGAATCTAGTATAATGATCCCTGGTGTAGAGTGACTAGAGGTGAGAGCATGAATCTAGTATAATGATCCCTGGTGTAGAGTGACTAGAGGTGAGAGCATGAATCTAGTATTATGATCCCTGGTGTAGAGTGACTAGAGGTGAGAGCATGAATCTAGTATTATGATCCCTGGTGTAGAGTGACTAGAGGTGAGAGCATGAATCTAGTATTATGATCCCTGGTATAGAGTGATTAGAGGTGAGAGCATGAATCTAGTATTATGATCCCTGGTGTAGAGTGACTAGAGGTGAGAGCATGAATCTAGTATTATGATCCCTGGTGTAGAGTGACTAGAGGTGAGAGCTTGAATCTAGTATAATGATCCTGGTGTAGAGTGACTAGAGGTGATAGCTTGAATCTAGTATAATGATCCTGGTGTAGAGTGACTAGAGGTGAGAGCATGAATCTAGTATAATGATCCCTGGTGTAGAGTGACTAGAGGTGATAGCTTGAATCTAGTATAATGATCCTGGTGTAGAGTGACTAGAGGTTAGTGCATGAATCTAGTTGATGATCCCTGGTGTAGAGTGACTAGAGGTGAGAGCATGAATCTAGTATTATGATCCCTGGTGTAGCATAAAGAGTCCGAAATATGTTTTTCCCAGCTTCACGTGTTGCTTCCTGTTTGTCTGGAAGTCAGTGATCCATCTTGACAGATGCAGCTGGACACGTTCAACTGAGAGAGTTTGTGTTGTAGCAGTTCCGGGATGATGGTATTAAATGCAGAGCTGTAGTCCACAAACGATAACCTTGGAAATATGTCTTTGGGTTATGGAGGTGTTTGAAGATGTAGTGCAGATAACGTGACATCAAACACACCCAACGCCTTTTGAACAGCAGCAGGTCATATCCTGACGTACAGTATGAATGTGTCCCAAATGGCAGCCTATTCCCTACATAATGCTCTATGGACCCTGGTCAAAAGTAGGACGCTATGAAAGGAATATGGTGACATGGAAACCTACTACAGTGTCTTTGGGAAGTATTCACAGCCTGTTTTTCACACATTTTGTTGAGTTACAGCCTGAATTTAAAATGAATTAAATTTAGATTTTTTTTGTTTTGTCGCTTGGCCTACACACAATATCCCATAATGTCAAATAGGAATTATGTTTTTTAAAATGTGTACTAATTAATCAAAAATGAAAAGCTTAAATGTCTTGAGTCAATGAGTATTCAATCCAAATCAAATCAAATTTTATTTGTCACATACACATGGTTAGCAGATGTTAGTGCGAGTGTAGCGAAATGCTTGTGCTTCTAGTTCCGACAATGCAGTAATAACCAACAAGTAATCTAACTAACAATATCAAAACTACTGTCTTATACACAGTGTAAGGGGATAAAGAATATGTACATAAGGATATATGAATGAGTGATGGTTCAGCATGTAGATGGTATTAAATGACAGTAAACAAAGTGGCATATTTAAAGTCTAGTGATACATGTATTACATAAGGATGCAGTCGATGATATAGAGTATATACGTATGCATATGAGATGAATAATGTAGGGTAAGTAACATTATATAAGGTAGCATTGTTTAAAGTGGCTAGTGATATATTTACATCATTTCCCATCAATTCCCATTATTAAAGTGGCTGGAGTTGGGTCAGCGTCAATGTCAGTGTGTTGGCAGCAGCCACTCAATGTTAGTGGTGGCTGTTTAACAGTCTGATGGCCTTGAGATAGAAGCTGTTTTCAGTCTCTCGGTCCCAGCTTTGATGCACCACTGACCTCGCCTTCTGGATGATTGAACAGGCAGTGGCTCGGGTGGTTGATGTCTTGATGATCTTTATGGCCTTCCTGTAACATGTGGTGTAGGTGTCCTGGAATGGCAGCGTTGTGCAGACTACCCTCTGGAGAGCCTTACGGTTGAGGGCGGACAGTTGCCGTAACAGGCGGTGATACAGCCCGCCAGGATGCTCTCGATTGTGCATCTGTAGAAGTTTGTGAGTGCTTTTGGTGACAAGCCGAATTTCTTCAGCCTCCTGAGGTTGAAGAGGCGCTGCTGCGCCTTCTTCACTGACGCTGTCTGTGTGAGTGGACCAATTCAGTTTGTCTGTGATGTGTATGCCGAGGAACTTAAAACTTGCTACCCTCTCCACTACTGTTCCATCGATGTGGATAGGGGGTGTTCCCTCTGCTGCTGAAGTCCACAATCAAGTTTTGTTCGTTGAGTGTGAGGTTATTTTCCTGACACCACATGCCCTCACCTCCTCCCTGTAGGCCGTCTCGTCGTTGTTGGTAATCAAGCCTACCAACAAACTTGATGATTGAGTTGGAGGCGTGCGTGGAACGCAGTCGTGGGTGAACAGGGAGTACAGGAGAGGGCTCAAAGCACCCTTGTTTTGAGGATCAGCGGGAGGAGATGTTGTTGCCTACCCTCACCACCTGGGGGCGGCCCGTCAGGAAGTCCAGTACCCAGTTACAGGCGGGGTCGAGACCCAGGGTCTCGATTTTTGTTTTGTACTATGGTGTTGAATGCCTGTAGTCGATGAACAGCATTCTCACATAATTCCTCTTGTCAGATGGGTTAGGGCAGTGTGGTTGAGATTGCATCGTCTGTGGATATTTCGGTAAGCAAATAGGGTGTCAGGTAGGGTGGAGGTGATATGGTCCTTTTTCTCTCAAAGCACTTCATGATGACGGAAGTGACGGTAATTAGTTACCTTAGCTTTCTTGGGAACAACAAATGGGAAAGCAGACTGGTATAATTGATTGAATCTTCCGTAAACACACCGGCCAGCTGGTCTGCGCATGCTCTGAGGGCGCGGCTGGGGATGCCGTCTGGGCCTGCAGCCTTGCGAGGGTTAACACGTTTAAATGTCTTACTCACCTCTCCTTTTGTTATGGCAAGCGTAAATAAGTAAACATTTGCTTAACAAGTCACATAAGAAGTTACATGCACTCTGTGTGCAATGATAGTTTTTAACCAGATTTTTGAATGACCTGTACCCCACACATGAAGTTATCTGTAAGGTCCCTCAGTTGAGCATGAATTAGGGTGTTTTAACCGGATTTTTGAATGACCTGTACCCCACACATGAAGTTATCTGTAAGGTCCCTCAGTCGAGCAGTGAATTCAACCAGAAACACCAGGGAGGTTTTCCAATGCCTCGCAAAAAGGGCACCTATTGGATGGGTAAATTTTAAAAAAGCAGACATTGAATATTCCTTTGAGCATGGTGAAGTTATTAATTACACTTTAGATGGTGTATCAATACACCCAGTCACTACAAAGATACAGGCATCCTTCCCAACTCAGTTGCAGGAAGGAAACTGCTCAGGGATTTCACCATGAGGCCAATGTTGACTTTCAAACAGTTAGAGTTTAAAGGAAAACTTTGTGATTTTGAAGCCCTTTATCTACTTCCCCAGGCTCAAAGGTACTCTTGGATACCAGTTTTATGTGTCTGTGTCCAGAATGAAGGAAGTTAGAGGTAGTTCCGTGAGCCAATGCTAAGTAGTGTTAGCGCAATGACTGGAAGTCTATAGGTATATGCTAGCACTCTTCATATTTTCAAGCATGGTGGTGGCTGCATCATGTTATGGGTATGCTTGTCATCAGCAAAAACGGAATAAAGGTAAGCACAGGCAAAATCCTAGAGGAAAACCTGGTTCAGTCTGCTTTCCAACAGACACTAGGAGACAAATTCACCTTTCAGCAGGACAATAACCTGAAACACAAGGACAAATATACACTGCAGTTGCTTCCCAAGACGTCATTGAGTGGAGTAGTTACAGTTTTCACTTAAATCGGCTAGAAAATCTATGGTAAGACTTGAAAATGTCTGTCTAGCAATGATCAACAACTAACTTGACGGAGCTTGAAGAATTTAAAAAATAATAATGTGCAAATATTGTACAATCCAGGTGTCCAAAGCTCTTAGAGACTTACCCAGAAAGACAAAGATGATTCGAACAATATTGACCAGGGGGTTGAATACTTATTTGATCAAGATATATTAGTGTTTTATTTGTAATTTTTTTATTTACTAATGTTCAAATCTTTTTTTCCACTGACAAGAGTATTTTGTGTAGATCGTTGACAGAAAATGACAATTAAAAATGCATTTTAATGTAAAAAAAAAACAAAAGTAGGAAAAGGATTGTAAATAGTTGAAGGCTGTTTATAGTCACGGGTCTATATGTATCTACATAAAGACCTAGCCCTAGATGGGCCACTCACTGCACCTACTGGTGGCCAAGATAGGAATGTAACAACAAATGTATGTAAATGGCAGATGAGATTTAATCCCCAGTTTATTCCATTAGATTAGTCTAATAAGTGGGGTATTGCATATTAATAGAGAAGGCTGTTAATATCACAGTGGGACTTTAAAAAGTACTGTTCATTTTAGAAGAATATGTATTCCTTTTATATCAATGATTTTCTGAGCCTAGATTCAGCCATAATCTAATGAACAGTATCTAGCCACTATAAAGAGAGGGCTGAGGCTATATTATAGGATCATTACAGTTTGAAATCTCATTTGCTGCACTTTGGTGCCTTATCTCCTGTGGCTCCGCCTAACCCAGGTAGGTATGTGTGAATACGAGTGTTGGTGAATAAATCAGAGGAGAGAGCCCGGAGGGGGAGGAAGGTTGGAGAGGAGGCGGAGGGATGGAGAGAGAGAAAGAGGCTGAGAGGGAGAGAAGGATGGAGAGCAGAACAGGCTGGAGGAAACAGATATATCCTGGAGCCAGGCCTCTCAGTGGGAGCTGCAGGACAGCCAGCTTTCTTCCTTCTTCCTGTTCGGTATGGTATTGTACCAACTAGAGGCCACACAGAGTTCAGCTACCGCAACATCTCCACCTCTCAGCCTCGGTCTACATACAAACTACTCAAAGAAAGTCTCAACCTTCTCTCTTTCTCTCTCCACTTTCTCTCCACTTTCACTTTTTTCTTTCTCTTTCTCTTTCTCGCTCTTTTCTTTCTTTCTTTCTTTCTTTCTTTCTTTCTTTCTTTCTTTCTTTCTTTCTTTCTTTCTTTCTTTCTTTCTCTCTCTCAAACCTCTCTCCATAACGCACCCTGTAACATGGTTGTGTTGCAATGCGGAGCCTCTGACCTTGTTGTTCTTTTGCATAACTGTCTTGGTTTGAATTATGTTTGTTTATTTGGTTGTTCAATGATTCATGTGTGGAGACTAGAGCAACAGCCCCTGTAGGGCTGGATGTAGTAGAGGGTGTTAGCATCTAGGCTTCCTGTAGCTTATGCCTCACAGAAAACACACACACACACTATGGTCTCTCAGCTGAACATAATAAGGCTTAGTGAGAGTTATTTCTCTGCTGGAGTTTCATCAATGGACAGATGCTAATCTCTTCCTCCCTGTCACTGGGTCCTGTTGTTCTCTTCTGACCAGAGAATTATTATTATTTTTATTTTTTTGTACCTTTATTTATTAACTAGGCAAGTCAGTTATTTTCATTCCTATTTTCAATGACGGCCTAGGAACAGTGGGTTAATTGCCTGTTCAGGGGCAGAATGACATATTTGTACCTTGTCAGCTCGGGGATTTGAACCTTGCAACCTTTCGCGGTTGCAACCACTAGGCTACCCTGCCGCCAGTACTGTTGCTACCTTGTTTATATGGTGACAATCACAGCATCCCTCTCTTTCTCCTAATGTTCCTCTCAGCTATGTACATGTTGTGTCAGGATGTTTTGTTTTTGTAGAGGTTTGTTATTAGCCTGGTCCCACGTCTGTTTGTGCTGTAAAGCTAACCGTTCATTGGGACACAAGGTGACACAAACAGATGTGGGACCAGGCTAGAGTTGCGTAGATTCTGTGATAGGGGATGGAAAATGGGGTTCAACTTGTCACATGAAGTCCTGTAATACCTCATGTAAACCCTCTAATTCTCATTTTGCTATGAAAAGTCTCAAAAGACATTTCAAACATGTAGGTAGTTTCAAACATCCTAGATAGTTTGAACTAGATCTATCCTTACCTTAATGACCTAGTCCTCCTGTTGAGGAAGAGGTCTATCCTTACCTTAATGACCTAGTCCTCCTGTTGAGGAAGAGATCTGTCCTTACCTTAATGACCTAGTCCTCCTGTTGAGGAAGAGGTCTGTCCTTACCTTAATGACCTAATCCTCCTGTTGAGGAAGAGGTTTATCCTTAATGACCTAATCCTCCTGTTCAGGAAGAGGTCTATCCTTAATGACTTAATCCTCCTGTTCAGGAAGAGGTCTATCCTTACCTTAATGACTTAATCCTCCTGTTGAGGAAGAGGTCTATCCTTACCTTAATGACCTAATCCTCCTGTTGAGGAAGAGGTCTATCCTTAATGACTTAATCCTCCTGTTCAGGAAGAGGTCTATCCTTAATGACTTAATCCTCCTGTTCAGGAAGAGGTCTATCCTTACCTTAATGACTTAATCCTCCTGTTCAGGAAGAGGGATCTGTTTCACAGCAGCAGTAGCTGCCGCATACATAACAAACTTTTGAAGGAGGTGAAACAAGGTTCTGCATATCATGTTTAGTTTCCTGTTTGTTTTTGTTTCCTCCAGATGAGAAAGAGGAGGGTATTCTCGGCAGCATCCTCCTGCCTAGCTTTCGAATATCTATGCTGTCTGTCGACGACCACATCAACAGAAAATATGCCTTCAAGGTCAGTACTCACTTCTTGTTTTCATCATTTTGTCAAACAGTTTTTTTTTTGGTGGGGGGGGGGGCTACAGTAGTTGATGCTTTATATTTGATGTCTGAGATCCCAGAGCTATGAGGAAACAAGTGAGGGATGCATTAGAAGGTAGAAAATGCCAGTTGGTTCGATTTGTCTGGGAGTGGTCCGAGTGAGGGGCCTAATTGGACGATCCTAATGGGAGGGATATGTAACCTAAAAACTATCTGTTATTGGCAGGGAGGTTTGAAACTCTTATTTTTATTGGTCTGTTAACTTATACCGCCTGATGATATTGCCAGGCTAGCCAAAACTCCATCTCACCAAAACGGGATGCAATTTCAGACTTTTCAAACAGCTCTTACACAAAAATGGCATTATCATAATTTTCACAATATATACTGAGTGTCCAAAACATTAAGAACACCTTCCTAATATTTAGTTGCACACCCCCCTTTTTGCCTGTAGAACAGTCTTTATTCGGTCCTCCCGAGTGGCCCAGCAGTCTAAGGCACTTGAGGCGTCACTACAGAACTATGTTCGATCCCAGGCTGTGTCACAGCCGGCCGTGCCCGGGAGACCCATGAGGCGGTGCACAATTGGCACGGTGTCGTCCGAGTTAGGGGAGGGTTTGGCCGGCCGGAATATCCTTGTCCCATCTCACTCTAGCGACTCCTTGTGGCGGGCTGGGCGTCTGCAAGCTGACTTCCGGTCGCCAGCTGGACAGTTAAGCGAGCAGTGTGTCAAGAAGCAATGCGGCTTGGCAGGGTCGTGTTTCGGAGGACGCATGGCTCTCGACCTTTGCCTCTCCCGAGTCCGTAGGGGAGTTGCAGCGATGGGACAAGACTGTAACTACCAATTGGATACCACGGAATTGGGGAGAAAAAGGTGTAGAAATGTTTTGTCAGGGCATGGACTCTACAAGGTGTCGAAAGCGTTCCACAGGGATACTGGCCCATGTTGACTCCAATGCTTCCCGCAGTTGTGTCAAGTTGTCTGGATGTCCTTTGGTTGGTGGAACATTCTTGATACACACAGAAAACCCAGCAGTGTTGCAGTTCTTGACACAAACCGGTGGGCCTGGCACCTACGACCATACCCTGTTCAAAGGCACTCGATTATCTGTTAATTAACAAAAAAATGACTGAAGATTCTGGTAACTTTAGTAAATTACCGGTAGTTTTGCAACCCTCGTCTGGGTCAAAGAGAGGAAAAACAAGGCTTGTTTTTGGCATGTACCACTACTGCTTTAAGCATTGTTAGTAAGCAGCAGAAGCTACAGCATCACGTTTCGCTCCAATAGCCTCTTGAGTCCTGCGGCAACCAGTTGTATTTCATTTAATGGCGTCTCTCTCAGTGCTGTGGCTTTTTCTCTGGTCTGGTTCCTTTACAAAGCCAGAGGGAGGGAGAGACGAGGGTTTCGGCTCAGCCCTGCCAAGCAGCACAGCCACACACAGACGCCCAGGAGTCTGCCCAAGCTTGGTCTCTCGAACCAACCACACAGACTCAAGTTTCCATTTCCTCAGAGAGAGAGAAGGGGGCGAGAGCGAGCTGAGGGAGAGGAGGAAGAAACAGAGCTCTGCATGATTCCTGTAGCTCTATCATAATTATAGAAGCATTTCACACAACGCAGAAGGAAATGTAATGAGGATAACTCGGCTGTATGCCAGTCATGTTAAAAGGGTGCAAATTAGATTTTCACAGGTTAAAAAGCTTTTCACACTTGATTTGGCAAATTCCTTCTTCAATTCACATGTGAGGTGAAAACACGTTATTCTCCTCACATGTTAAACAGGTGGTGTTAACATGTGAACTTTATATTGGGTACATATGAACATATATATATATATATGTAGTCACATATAGTGTCTCTTGTGTTTTCACATTGTCAAACTGCAAATTACACACGTGAATCTGCAATTCACATGTGAGGTGAAAACACGTTATTCTCCTCACATGTTAAAAGGTAGGTTGCATAAACATCACCACATGTAACATTAGAATATGCATCAAAAGTCTCAGTGCAAAGTTACACCGCTATTATTATTATTATTATGATTATTATGATTATAAAAACATATTTTTATCAGACAAACCGGTCCCTCTTCAAAGCTAGCTTCTCGTTTTTTGGGCCACAATTGAGTCGTAACCCCATCCTTGTGGGTATTACCGCACTTAGCTACGAATGACGGAAAAGTACTACAACACTCACTTGCTCGACTACCAAACACACAGGAAAAGAGGAGATGCACTTTTAATATGGTTATATGGTTTCTTCTAAGTGCATGTACATAGTCAGTTCACCAGCGTCAACACTTGGTTTGGAATGTAATTACATGTTAGCATGGCTAATAGCTAATGCTAGCCAGCTGGAACTAGCTTGGTAGCACCGGTTCTCATTTTACGTTGAGAAATAGTGCATTCTGGGTAGTTCCGAAGATAACCCGGAAATAACTTAATAAATGTGTAAAAACGCTAAAACATAACTAACTAACTAAACTCATCCTTCCTTCCTTTTAAACTCTCCATATTCTCTTGTGGCGAACATGGCAGTTTCACAAGTCCCTTATTCCTCACTGACTGTTGTTACAAATTAATTTGTGGATGGCAAAGGAATGACTGCCTTTTGTTTGTCAGGCTCTGGTAAACAGGATGTTGGAAAAAAAGATTACTCATTCAATGTGTTCTTGTCTGTCTCTCTCTGCTGTCTTCCACGCACACACTAACAATGCCTTGGTTTGTCTATTGTGAGCGGATCTTGAGTGAGGAGAATCGGCTGCCAGTTTACCAGTCCAAGTTTTGCACGGTAAGTCCTGATTCCATATTAGTGGCATGCACATCTTATGAGTCATGGGTTTAGATAGCCTACATGGGTGAACGGTGGTGTGGATATCCACAGCCCACTGATTCTCACGTTCTTCACCTGCTGTCAGCCAGGATTTTCTCTCCCACAATATACACCTGCTCAAGCAGGGAGGATGTAAACTAGTCACTGATGCTGTCAAAACTAATGACCAGCGCTCCTTAAGAAGTACATGAAGTTGTGTGTGTGTGTGTGTGTGTGTGTGTGTGTGTGTGTGTGTGTGTGTATACAGTTGAAGTCGGAAGTTAACATACACCTTAGCCAAGTACATTTAAACTCAGTTTTTCACAATTCCTGACATTTAATTATAGTAAAAATTCTCTGTCTTAGGTCAGTTAGGATCACCACTTTATTTTAAGAATGTGATATGTTAGAATAATAGTAGAGAGAATTATTTATTTCAGCTTTTATTTCTTTCATCACATTCCCAGTGGGTCAGAAGTTTACATACACTCAATTAGTATTTGGTAGCATTGCCTTTAAATTGTTTAACTTGGGTCAAACGTTTCGGGTAGCCTTCCACATGCTTCCCACAATAAGTTGGGTGAATTTTGGCCCATTCCTCCTGACAGAGCTGGTGTAACTGAGTCAGGTTTGTAGGCCTCCTTGCTTGCACATACTTTTTCAATTATGCCCATACATTTTCTATGAGATTGAGGTTAGGGCTTTGTGGTGGCCACTCCAATACCTTGGCTTTGTTGTCCTTAAGCCATTTTGCCACAACTCTGGAAGTATGCTTGGGGTCATTGTCCATTTGGAAGACCCATTTGCGACCAAGCTTTAACTTGCTGACTGATGTCTTGAGATGTTGCTTCAATATATCCACATAATTTTCCTGCCTCATGCGGCCATCTATTTTGTAAAGTTCACCAGTCCCTCCTGCAGCAAAGCACCCCCACAACATGATGCTGCCACCCCCGTGCTTCACAGTTGGGATGGTGTTCTTCGGCTTGCAAGCATCCCCCTTTTTCCTCCAAACATAACGATGGTCCTTATGGCCAAACCTTTCTATTTTTGTTTCATCAAACCAGAGGACATTTCTCCAAAAAGTACGATCTTTGTCCCCATGTGCAAACCGTAGTCTGTTTGTTTTATGGCAGTTTTGGAGCAGTGGCTTCTTCCTTGCTGAGCGGCCTTTCAGGTTATGTCGATATAGGACTAATTTTACTGTGGATATAGATACTTTTGCACCTGTTTCCTCCAGCATCTTCACAAGGTCCTTTGCTTTTGTTCTGGGATTGATTTGTACTTTACACACCAAAGTACGTTCATCTCTTGGAGACAAAACGCGTCTCCTTCCTGAGCGGTATGGCGGCTGCGTGGTCCCATGGTGTTTATACTTGCGTACTATTGTTTGTACAAATGAACGTGGTACCTTCAGGCGTTTGGAAATTGCTCCTCAGGATGAACCTGACTTGTGGAGGTCAACAATTGGCTTATTTCTTTTGATTTTCCCATGACGTCAAGCAAAGAGCCCCTGAGTTTGAAGGTAGGCCTTGAAATGCATCCACAGGTACACCTCCAATTGACTCAAATGATGTCAATTAGCCTATCAGAAGCTTCTAAAGCCATGACATCATTTTCTGGAATTTTCCCAGCTGTTTAAAGGTACAGCCAACTTAGTGTATGCAAACTTCTGACCCACTGGAATTGTGATACAGTGAATTATAAGTGAAATAATCTCTGTAAACAACTGTTGGAAAGATTACTTGTGTCATGTACAAAGTAGATGTCCTAACCGACTTGCCAAAACTATAGTTTGTTAACAAGACATTTGTGGAGTGGTTGAAAAACAAGTTTTAATGACTCCAACCTAAGTGTATGTAAACTTCCATCTTCAACTGAATATATATATATATATACATTGTAGAATATATATATATATACAATATATATCAAAATATTTATATATACTGTATATTCGTAAAAATAAAGTAAAACCCTTAAATGAGTAGGTGTGTCCAAACTTTTGACTGGTACTGTGGGTCATAACCTTCCTTCATAGTGAGGGTGCTATTGTAAAGAAAGTTTGAA
>NC_088404.1:9862070-9954487 GCF_034236695.1 Oncorhynchus nerka
CCCTTTGATTTATTCAACAATTTGTTGAGTTGCAGCTTGAATTCAAAAGGGATTCAATTGCTTTTCTTCTCTCACCCATCAACACACAATACCCCATAATGACATCACAATACCCCATAATGACATCACAATACCCCATAATGACATCACAATACCCCCATAACAACTTTTTGCTAATTTATTGAAAATGAAAAACAGAAATACAGTATCTCATTTACATAAGTATTCACACCCCTAGTCAATACATGTTAGAATCACCTTTGACAGTGATTACAGATGTGAGTCTTTCTGGGTAAACCTCTAAGAGCTTTCCACACTTGGATTATACAATATTTGCACTTTTTTTTTTTTTATTCTCCAAGCTCCGTCAAGTTGGTTGTTGATCATTGCTAGACGGCCATTTTCAAGTCTTGCCATAGATTTATAAGTCAAAAATGTAACTAGCCACTCAGGAACATACAATGTCGTATTGGTAAGCACCTCCCGTGTATATTTGGCTTAAGTTTTAGGTTATTGTCCTGCTGAAAGGTGATTTTATCTCCCAGTGTCTGTTGGATTGCAGACTGAACCAGGTTTTTCGCCAGGATTTTGCCTGTGCTTAATTCTATTCCGTTTCTTTTTATCTCTAAAAAACTCCTTAGTCCTTGCCGATGACAAGCATACCCATAACATGATGCAGTCACCACCACGCTTGAAAATATGAAGAGTTGTACTCAGTGATGTGTTGGATTTCACATCAATTAAATTTTTTGGCCAAATGTTCTGCAGTTTTTCTTTAGTGCCTTGTCCAAACAGGATGCATGTTTTGGAATATTTTTATTCTGTACTTTTCAGTGTCAATTAGGATAGTTTTGTGGACTAACTACAATGCTGTTGATCCATCCTCAGATTTATTTTATCACAGCCATTAAACTATGTACCTGTTTTAAAGTCACCATTGGCCTCATGGTGAAATCCTTGAGCGGTTTACTTCCTCTCCGGCAACTGAGTTAAGAAGGACGCTTGTATCTTTGTAGTGACTGGATGTACTGATACACCATCTGAAGTGTAATTAATAATTTTTACCCATCTACAAATAGGTGCCCTTCTTTGTGAGTCATGTTAAACACTAATATTGCACACAAAGTGAGTCCATGAAACTTATCATGTGACTTGTTAAGCACATTTTAACTTCTGAACTTATTTAGGCTTGCCATAACCAAGGGGTTGAATACTTGTTGACTCAAGACATTTCAGCTTTTCATTTTTGAAGTTACGCTCGTCGTATGAAGGAGACCAAGGCGTACATTATTTTATTTAACTGAATGAACACTGAACAAAAAAACAAAACGTGAAGCTATACAAACGAGTGCTGACAGGCAACGACACATAGACAAGATCCCATAACAGAAAGTGGGCAACAGGGCTGCTTAAATATGATACCCAATCAGAGACAACGATAAACAGCTGTCTCTGATTGGGAACCATATCAGGCCAACATAGAATTACAAAACCCCTAGACATACATGTACAACAACCCTAGACCCACCCTAGTCACACCCTGACCTAACCGAAATATATAGAAAACAGAGATATCTAAGGTGACATTTTATTAATTTGTAAAAATGTCAATGAACATAATTCCACTATTGTGACACAAAATGTAACTGTAATACATTTTAAATTCAAACTGTAACATAACAAAATGGAAGGTGCTGTATACCATATGGTAATATACAGTATATGTACCATTACCAGTGGCGACTCTGTTAATTGTACATTGGAGCTGTAGTCTTCTATTGCAAACACCAGTTATTCCGGAAGAGACTGTTGTCATTCTGCCATTTGATGAAAGTTAAAAATGTCATCGTTGCACTTTTAGGTGAACGGTGCTGGGGACCAGAGCCCAGGGGAGATGATGACCAACCCCCAGCTCCATCGGACCCCCTCTATCCAGGGCAGCATGACCCCCACCACCCCTACCCCCCAGTACCCCCATGGGGAACCTGAACCCAGGACCCTGACCAGGACCAACTCCATGCAGCAGCTGGAACAGTGGGTCCGCACACAGAGAGTACGCAACCAGGATGATGACACACACAGGTGGGTGTGGATGTGTGAGGGGGAGTGGGTGGGTGGGTTTGACATTTTTGGACTTGCCAGATAGTGAAATATTGACTCTTTCCCTAGATGGAACAAAATATTAGAGACAGAAAGATTAGAGACTTTTCTTATCCCATACACAGTCAGTGATGTATTGTATTAGAGTCAGCTCTGAGCCCAGTGATGTATTGTATTAGTCTGCTCTGAGCCCAGTGATGTATTGTATTAGTCTGCTCTGAGTCAGTGATGTATTGTATTAGAGTCTGCTCTGAGCCCAGTGATGTATTGTATTAGAGTCTGCTCTGAGTCAGTGATGTATTGTATTAGAGTCTGCTCTGAGTCAGTGATGTATTGTATTAGTCTGCTCTGAGCCCAGTGATGTATTGTATTAGTCTGCTCTGAGTCAGTGATGTATTGTATTAGTCTGCTCTGAGTCCAGTGATGTATTGTATTAGAGTCTGCTCTGAGTCCAGTGATGTATTGTATTAGAGTCTGCTCTGAGTCAGTGATGTATTGTATTAGAGTCTGCTCTGAGTCAGTGATGTATTGTATTAGTCTGCTCTGAGTCAGTGATGTATTGTATTAGTCTGCTCTGAGTCAGTGATGTATTGTATTAGAGTCTGCTCTGAGTCCTGTGATGTATTGTATTAGAGTCTGCTCTGAGTCAGTGATGTATTGTATTAGAGTCTGCTCTGAGTCAGTGATGTATTGTATTAGAGTCTGCTCTGAGTCAGTGATGTATTGTATTAGTCTGCTCTGAGTCAGTGATGTATTGTATTAGAGTCTGCTCTGAGTCAGTGATGTATTGTATTAGTCTGCTCTGAGTCAGTGATGTATTGTATTAGTCTGCTCTGAGTCAGTGATGTATTGTATTAGAGTCTGCTCTGAGTCAGTGATGTATTGTATTAGAGTCTGCTCTGAGTCAGTGATGTATTGTATTAGAGTCTGCTCTGAGTCAGTGATGTATTGTATTAGAGTCTGCTCTCACTCCAGTGATGTATTGTATTAGAGTCTGCTCTGAGGTAGTGATGTATTGTATTAGAGTCTGCTCTGAGTCAGTGATGTATTGTATTAGTCTGCTCTGAGTCAGTGATGTATTGTATTAGAGTCTGCTCTGAGTCCAGTGATGTATTGTATTAGAGTCTGCTCTGAGTCCAGTGATGTATTGTATTAGTCTGCTCTCACTCCAGTGATGTATTGTATTAGAGTCTGCTCTGAGGTAGTGATGTATTGTATTAGAGTCTGCTCTGAGTCAGTGATGTATTGTATTAGTCTGCTCTGAGTCAGTGATATATTGTATTAGAGTCTGCTCTGAGTCCAGTGATGTATTGTATTAGAGTCTGCTCTGAGTCCAGTGATGTATTGTATTAGTCTGCTCTGAGTCAGTGATGTATTGTATTAGTCTGCTCTGAGTCAGTGATGTATTGTATTAGAGTCTGCTCTGAGTCAGTGATGTATTGTATTAGTCTGCTCTGAGTCCTGTGATGTATTGTATTAGAGTCTGCTCTGAGTCAGTGATGTATTGTATTAGTCTGCTCTGAGTCAGTGATGTATTGTATTAGTCTGCTCTGAGTCAGTGATGTATTGTATTAGAGTCTGCTCTGAGTAAGTGATGTATTGTATTAGTCTGCTCTGAGTCAGTGATGTATTGTATTAGAGTCAGCTCTGAGTCCAGTGATGTATTGTATTAGAGTCTGCTCTGAGTCAGTGATGTATTGTATTAGAGTCTGCTCTGAGTCAGTGATGTATTGTATTAGAGTCTGCTCTCACTCCAGTGATGTATTGTATTAGAGTCTGCTCTGAGGTAGTGATGTATTGTATTAGAGTCTGCTCTGAGTCAGTGATGTATTGTATTAGTCTGCTCTGAGTCAGTGATGTATTGTATTAGAGTCTGCTCTGAGTCCAGTGATGTATTGTATTAGAGTCTGCTCTGAGTCCAGTGATGTATTGTATTAGTCTGCTCTGAGTCAGTGATGTATTGTATTAGTCTGCTCTGAGTCAGTGATGTATTGTATTAGAGTCTGCTCTGAGTCAGTGATGTATTGTATTAGTCTGCTCTGAGTCCTGTGATGTATTGTATTAGAGTCTGCTCTGAGTCAGTGATGTATTGTATTAGTCTGCTCTGAGTCAGTGATGTATTGTATTAGTCTGCTCTGAGTCAGTGATGTATTGTATTAGAGTCTGCTCTGAGTAAGTGATGTATTGTATTAGTCTGCTCTGAGTCAGTGATGTATTGTATTAGAGTCAGCTCTGAGTCCAGTGATGTATTGTATTAGAGTCTGCTCTGAGTCAGTGATGTATTGTATTAGTCTGCTCTGAGTCAGTGATGTATTGTATTAGTCTGCTCTGAGTCAGTGATGTATTGTATTAGAGTCTGCTCTGAGTCAGTGATGTATTGTATTAGATCAATAATGTATTCTTCTTCTGTTAGCCTGCATCCTCTGACAGGAGAGGGAGAGAGGGGAGTGAACTTGTCTTGACCCATTGTTAGAAATGATGAATCACACCGCAGCATCTATAGATAGTCCGCAGGGGTGTGTGTGTGTGTGTGTGTTTAAAGCCAGTCAGCCGGGATCCTGTTTCTCTTTGTCATCATAACCTGCTACTGTACCTGTCCTGTTTCTCTCTCTCATCGTTAACCTGCTACCATACCTGTCCTGTTTCTCTCTCTCATCGTTAACCTGCTACTGTACCTGTCCTGTTTCTCTCTCTCATCGTTAACCTGCTACTGTACCTGTCCTGTTTCTCTCTCTCATCGTTAACCTGCTACTGTACCTGTCCTGTTTCTCTCTCTCTCTCATCGTTAACCTGCTACTGTACCTGTCCTGTTTCTCTCTCTCATCGTTAACCTGCTACTGTACCTGTCCTGTTTCTCTCTCATCGTTAACCTGCTACTGTACCTGTCCTGTTTCTCTCTCTCATCGTTAACCTGCTACTGTACCTGTCCTGTTTCTCTCTCTCATCGTTAACCTGCTACTGTACTTGTCCTGTTTCTCTCATCATTAACCTGCTACTGTGCCTGTCCTGTTTCTCTCTCTCTCATCGTTAACCTGCTACCATACCTGTCCTGTTTCATTCTCTCATCATTAACCTGCTACCGTACCTGTCCTGTTTCTCTCTCTCTCATCGTTAACCTGCTACCATACCTGTCCTGTTTCTTTCTCTCATCATTAACCTGCTACCATACCTGTCCTGTTTCTCTCTCTCTCATCATTAACCTGCTACTGTGCCTGTCCTATTTCTCTCTCATCATTAACCTGCTACCGTACCTGTCCTGTTTCTCTCTCTCTCATCATTAACCTGCTACTGTGCCTGTCCTATTTCTCTCTCATCATTAACCTGCTACCGTACCTGTCCTATTTCTCTCTCTCTCATCATTAACCTGCTACCATACCTGTCCTGTTTCTTTCTCTCATCATTAACCTGCTACTGTACCTGTCCTGTTTCTCTCTCATCGTTAACCTGCTACTGTACCTGTCCTGTTTCTCTCTCTCATCGTTAACCTGCTACAGTACCTGTCCTGTTTCTCTCTCTCTCATCGTTAACCTGCTACCATACCTGTCCTGTTTCTCTCTCTCATCATTAACCTGCTACTGTACCTGTCCTGTTTCTCTCTCATCGTTAACCTGCTACAGTACCTGTCCTGTTTCTCTCACTCTCATCGTTAACCTGCTACCATACCTGTCCTACCATACCTGTCCTGTTTCTCTCTCTCTCATCATTAACCTGCTACTGTGCCTGTCCTGTTTCTCTCTCTCTCATCATTAACCTGCTACTGTGCCTGTCCTATTTCTCTCTCATCATGTACCTACTGTACATGTCCTATTTCTCTCTCATCATTAACCTGCTACCGTACAGAGTGCCTTAAGCACATTTCAACAGCATAAGACTCTTATCATTTTCTGATGCAACTTTTATATTTTTCCAAAACACTTCAATTTAATTTTGAGAAAGCTCAAACCTCATTGGCAACTCTTGCTCATATAGCTTCACTTCTAATGCCACAAACAGTGTACACAGGCTACATACTTGGTGTAACTACTGTAATCCTGAGACCCTGCAGCAGTTGAAATCTGCCCGTCTGCAATCGTGAGTTCATCGTGTATTTCATCTATGTGTTGTGTTGCCAAAATCAGTAAACATAGCTTCCTCCAAGCCCAACAGAACCAGTGAAGACATGAATGGATGCAGTAAAACCACAGAGCTGCTGAGGTAAACAAAGGCAGTACAGAGAAACGAGACGTGGACCGGCTAACAGACTGCTCATCAGGCATCAGGGTTGTGTTCATTGGGCACCAAATTGAAGAAAAAACAGACTGAATTCCTCTTTTTTTTCCTTTTTTTTCTCCCCCCTTGTTGTTTTCAACCAGCTAAAACACTATGTTTATCATTATTGGTCATAAAATGTCCTCCCTGCTCCACCACACCCCTCTCCAACATGGTAGTCGCGTTATACAAATGTCCTTCCTGCTCCACCACACCCCTCTCCAACATGGTAGTCGTTATACTCCACCACACCCTCTCCAACATGTTTACAAATGTCCTCACCCTCTCCAACATGGTAGTCGCGTTATACAAATGTCCTCCCTGCTCCACCACACCCCTCTCCAACATGGTAGTCGCGTTATACAAATGTCCTTCCTGCTCCACCACACCCCTCTCCAACATGGTAGTCGCGTTATACAAATGTCCTCCCTGTTCCACCACACCCCTCTCCAACATGGTAGTCGCGTTATACAAATGTCCTCCCTGCTCCACCACACCCCTCTCCAACATGGTAGTCGCGTTATACAAATGTCCTCCCTGTTCCACCACACCCCTCTCCAACATGGTAGTCGCGTTATACAAATGTCCTCCCTGTTCCACCACACCCTCTCCAAATGTCCTCCAAATGTCCTCCCTCCACCACACCCCTCTCCAACATGGTAGTCGCGTTATACAAATGTCCTCCTGTTCCACCACACCCCTCTCCAACATGGTAGTGCGTTATACAAATGTCCTCCCTGCTCCACCACACCCCTCTCTCCAACATGGTAGTCGCCATACAAATGTCCTCCCTGCTCCACCACACCCCTCTCCAACATGGTAGTCACGTTATACAAATGTCCTCCCTGCTCCACCACACCCCTCTCCAACATGGTAGTCACGTTATACAAATGTCCTCCCTGCTCCACCACACCCCTCTCCAACATGGTAGTCGCGTTATACAAATGTCCTCCCTGCTCCACCACACCCCTCTCCAACATGGTAGTCACGTTATACAAATGTCCTCCCTGCTCCACCACACCCCTCTCCAACCACACAAACTCCCTCTCCAACACCCCTCTCCAACATGGTAGTCGTTATACAAATGTCCTCCCTGCTCCACCACACCCTCTCCAACATGGTAGTCACGTTATACAAATGTCCTCCCTGCTCCACCACCCCTCTCCAACATGGTAGTCGCGTTATCAAATGTCCTCCCTGCTTACACCCTCTCCAACAAATGTTATACAAATGTCCTCCCTGCTCCACCACACCCCTCTCCAACATGGTAGTACAAATGTCCTCCCTGCTCCACCACACCCCTCTCCAACATGGTAGTCCGTTATACAAATGTCCTCCTGCTCCACCACACCCCTCTCCAACATGGTAGTCCATACAAATGTCCTCCCTGCTCCACCACACCCCTCTCCAACATGGTAGTCACGTTATACAAATGTCCTCCCTGCTCCACCACACCCCTCTCCAACATGGTAGTCGCGTTATACAAATGTCCTCCCTGCTCCACCACACCCCTCTCCAACATGGTAGTCGCGTTATACAAATGTCGTCTCGGATGATGTTTCAATTTCCTCTGTGTTCAGTTGTTGTCTACAGTCTGTTATTCTGTAAGTGAAGTTAGTAGTCTGCTCTCTGTCTGGCTCTATCTGCACTGACTCTGATGCTACTGGGTATGTGGAGCTGTTCAGAATCACAGCATTGTTGGTGGAATAATCAGATTTTGCCTAAAGCGCTGTTGCTTCTCTCTCTCTTCTGTCAAGCATGTGAGTGTGTGCGAGAGAGAGAGAGAGAGAGAGAAGCACAAAGAGACACACGTGGTTCTCATTCAACCATTTCACACACCGTGATGTGTTTAATCATATCTGTTACACGCATACATGGGTTCTGGCAGCTGTTGAAGTATTCACGTTAACAGGCTAATGGGTCACAGCATCTAATGAACTCTCTCACCACGAGGTCAAGCTAAAAATATCATCTGAAGTTCAGCTTGGAAAATGGGTCTATAACCGACTGTGTTACCCTCCAGGAAAAGAACTTCACTGCCATTTGGTGTCTGACTGTGATGTGGGCAGTCTGTTAGATTAACACCCCCCCCCCCCACACCACTGCTATTTGGTGTCTGACTGTGATGTGGGCAGTCTGTTAGATTAACACCCCCCCACACCACTGCTATTTGGTGTCTGACTGTGATGTGGGCAGTCTGTTAGATTAACACCGCCCCCCTGCTATTTGGTGTCTGACTGTGATGTGGGCAGTCTGTTAGATTAACACCGCCCCCTGCTATTTGGTGTCTTGTGATGTGGGCAGTCTGTTAGATTAACACCCCCCCACCACTGCTATTTGGTGTCTGACTGTGATGTGGGCAGTCTGCCCCCCCCACCACTGCTATTTGGTGTCTGACTGTGATGTGGGCAGTCTGTTAGATTAACACCGCCCCCCCACCACTGCTATTTGGTGTCTGACCAGTCACACCCCCCCACCACTGCTATTTGGTGTCTGACTGTGATGTGGGCAGTCTGTTAGATTAACACCCCCCCTCCCCCACACCACTGCTATTTGGTGTCTTGACTGTGATGTGGGCAGTCTGTAGGATTAACCCCCCCGATCAATGCCTCTTGCTGTAAGCTCGCTCATAATGAGTTTGACAGAGACAGAGGTTTGCAGAAGAACATGTAAAGGAAGTGTGTAACTCTTCATAATGTTTCCCTCCAGAGATACGTTTTCCATCATCCTCTATGTTCGTTGAAATGAACCTACAGCCCAAACCAATATTCCAAACCTTCCGTTTACTAGTCCACCACTCTAACCACTAGGCTACCCTGCCCCTCCTCTATGCTCGTTGAAATGAACCTACAGCCCAAACCAATATTCTCTATTTCCTGTGTATTTCTATGTTGTTTTGATGACATATTTAAACCTCCTTTTTCTTTCTCTCCATCCTTCAGCATCATGTCGTACCAGACACTGCCCAGGAACATGCCCAGTCACCGAGCCCCTCCAGCCATGCCCCACTACGGGGACCCCGGCTACCGTACCTTACCCAGGAACAGCATGGCCCGGCCGGACAGTATCTGCAGCATGTCCCCCTCCGTGTATGACCAGGCCATGGGGCTGGGCCTGGGGCTATCGTCTGCAGACAAGAGACGCTCCATGAGGGACGACACTATGTGGCAGCTGTATGAGTGGCAGCAGAGGCAGGCCTATACCCCCACACGGTATGACTGGGTTCTATTTGGAAAGTGGTACATCATTTTATGTTTTATTTTCACCATTTGTGGTATTTGATTTTGAAGTTTTGCTTTATCCAGCTTGGGAGTGCCAGTTGGGGTAGAATTTGTACTTTTAAACGTTTCTATTGGTCGATTGCAACAGGTAAGCTCAATGCATAGTTAAAGTATTTGACAATATTTCAGGTAGTATTTAAACCCTGGTCTAACCATCTTCCTCCTCCTCACCAGGCCCATGTCGTCCACTCCCAGACCCTACGGGACCCTGCCCAGCCCCAAGACCATGATCAACCTGTCTGAGCACCAGGGTCACGGTCACCACTCCATCCCCCCCTCACCCTCCCATGGGTCCCTGTCTATGTACGGGGGCCACTCACCCCTCCACTTCTCCTACAACCCCAGCTCCAGTAGGTCTGAGGTGGCCTTCCCTGTATACCGGGGGGATGTTACCATGGACAGAAGACACAGGACGCCACATCTCAACCAGGTAGTCCAACATCCTCGTACATCCTCATGAAGACATTTTGTAGTGCCTTGTTTTCAGTGGTTGGGCATTACCAAATCAAGACTCCTGGGCCGCTCAAAGTGGGGTCTGCGGGCCAGAGGCTTCCAGAAAGATCTATTTTTTTGGCCCACGGCTCACTCTCTAGAAAGGAGTACAGGAACCTCTTGTTTAATATGGCAGACAAACACCTTCCTCAGCTTTCCCAACAGGATCATCTCTCTGTGTCCTACAGTATGCCTACCCGCCTGAGAGGAGGTCCATGCCAGCAGGGATCCCTGTCCAGACCATCACTGCCCAGTCTCTGCAAGGAAAAACGGTTAGTCCACCTCCCTTTCCCTCTCCTCCCTCTCTCTCTTTCCCCCTCTCCCCACCTCCCCCATCTCTCTCTCCCCCCCCTCTCTCTCCCCCTCTCTCTCTCTTCCCCCCTCTGTCTCTCCCCCTCTCTCTCTCCCTCTTCTCCCCTCTCCCCACCTCCCCTCTCTCTCTCCCCCCTCTCTCTCTCCCCCTCTCTCTCTCTTTCCCCCTCCCCACCCCCTCTCTCTCTCCTCACTCTCTCTTTCCCCCTCCCACCCTCTCTCTTTCCCCCTCTCCCCACCTCCCCCTCTCTCTCCCATCCTGGTTTGTTCCCTCTCCCCCCCCTCTCCCCACCTCTCTCTCTCCCCCTTCTCCCCACCTCTCTCTCCCCCTCCCCTCCTTCCTTCCCCTGATCTGGCCTACTGTACCCTGCCCTTGGCCTCGATACACTGTCAGGTTCTGTTAAATCGAGGCTATTAATACCACCCTGGAATTCCAGTAAAAGACTGTTTAGTGTTCCATTCTGGTCTAACAGGGCTAATTCCAAAGACAATACATGTTTGTTGTAATCACTCCCCTGTCTTTCTCTTCCAAGAAGAGAACTGCTGTAGAGGCATGTTTAGACAGGACTCAGATCAGTGTTCCAAGTGGTGTGGTTTAATGTGAGTTTAGTCCCTTAACACTTGCTACATCAGCCCTGTTGTTCACAGCTCCCTGAGCCATAGCCAAGGTTGTCTGTCATTAATTTAGCCACGCCATTTTGGGTACATGGTGACTTAGTGGGACAGGGACCTTCCATTCAGCTCACAGGGATCCAGTACTCTACACCTACTCTGCTGGTGTGCAGTGTCCTCCTGTCTCCTGTCTGTACTGTGGTCCTAACCTGTCCTCCTGTCTGTCCTCCTGTCTGTACTGTGGTCCTAACCTGTCCTCCTCTCTCCTGTCTGTACTGTGGTCCTAACCTGTCCTCCTACTGTCTCCTGTCTATACTGTGGTCCTAACCTGTCCTCCTACTGTCTCCTGTCTATACTGTGGTCCTAACCTGTCTTCCTACTATCTCCTGTCTATACTGTGGTCCTAACCTATCTTCCTACTATCTCCTGTCTATACTGTGGTCCTAACCTGTCCTCCTGTCTCCTGCCTGTACTGTGGTCCTAACCTGTCCTCCTACTGTCTCCTGTCTATACTGTGGTCTTAACCTGTCCTCCTGTCTGTCCTCCTGTCTATACTGTGGTCCTAACCTGTCCTCCTGTCTGTCCTCCTGTCTATACTGTGGTCTTAACCTGTCCTCCTACTGTCTCCTGTCTATACTGTGGTCCTAACCTGTCCTCCTGTCTGTCCTCCTGTCTGTACTGTGGTCCTAACCTGTCCTCCTGTCTCCTGTCTGTACTGTGGTCTTAACCTGTCCTCCTGTCTGTCCTCCTGTCTGTACTGTGGTCCTAACCTGTCCTCCTGTCTCCTGTCTGTACTGTGGTCCTAACCTGTCCTCCTGTCTGTCCTCCTGTCTATACTGTGGTCTTAACCTGTCCTCCTGTCTCCTGTCTGTACTGTGGTCTTAACCTGTCCTCCTGTCTGTCCTCCTGTCTATACTGTGGTCTTAACCTGTCCTCCTGTCTCCTGTCTGTACTGTGGTCCTAACCTGTCCTCCTACTGTCTCCTGTCTATACTGTGGTCCTAACCTGTCCTCCTACTATCTCCTGTCTATACTGTGGTCCTAACCTGTCCTCCTGTCTATACTGTGGTCCTAACCTGTCCTCCTGTCTCCTGTCTATACTGTGGTCTTAACCTGTCCTCCTCTCTCCTGTCTATACTGTGGTCCTAACCTGTCCTCCTACTGTCTCCTGTCTATACTGTGGTCTTAACCTGTCCTCCTGTCTCCTGTCTGTACTGTGGTCCTAACCTGTCCTCCTACTGTCTCCTGTCTATACTGTGGTCCTAACCTGTCCTCCTACTGTCTCCTGTCTATACTGTGGTCCTAACCTGTCCTCCTGTCCTCCTGTCTATACTGTGGTCCTAACCTGTCCTCCTGTCTGTCCTCCTGTCTATACTGTGGTCCTAACCTGTCCTCCTACTATCTCCTATCTATACTGTGGTCCTAACCTGTCCTCCTACTGTCTCCTGTCTATACTGTGGTCTTAACCTGTCCCCCTGTCTGTCCTCCTGTCTGTACTGTGGTCCTAACCTGTCCTCCTACTATCTCTTGTCTATACTGTGGTCTTAACCTGTCCTCCTGTCTCCTGTCTATACTGTGGTCTTAACCTGTCCTCCTGTCTCCTGTCTATACTGTGGTCTTAACCTGTCCTCCTACTATCTCTTGTCTATACTGTGGTCCTAACCTGTCCTCCTGTCTCCTGCCTATACTGTGGTCCTAACCTGTCCTCCTGTCTGTCCTCCTGCCTATACTGTGGTCCTAACCTGTCCTCCTACTGTCTCCTGCCTATACTGTGGTCCTAACCTGTCCTCCTGTCTCCTGTCTGTACTGTGGTCCTAACCTGTCCTCCTGTCTCCTGCCTATACTGTGGTCCTAACCTGTCCTCCTGTCTCTTGTCTATACTGTGGTCCTAACCTGTCCTCCTGTCTCCTGCCTATACTGTGGTCCTAACCTGTCCTCCTGTCTGTCCTCCTGCCTATACTGTGGTCCTAACCTGTCCTCCTGTCTGTCCTCCTTTCTGTCCTCCTACTGACTCCTGTCTATACTGTGGTCCTAACCTGTCCTCCTACTGTCTCCTGCCTATACTGTGGTCCTAACCTGTCCTCATGTCTGTCCTCCTTTCTGTCCTCCTACTGTCTCCTGCCTATACTGTGGTCCTAACCTGTCCTCATGTCTGTCCTCCTTTCTGTCCTCCTACTGTCTCCTGTCTATACTGTGGTCCTAACCTGTCCTCCTACTGTCTCCTGCCTATACTGTGGTCCTAACCTGTCCTCCTACTGTCTCCTGCCTATACTGTGGTCCTAACCTGTCCTCCTGTCTGTCCTCCTTTCTGTCCTCCTACTGTCTCCTGCCTATACTGTGGTCCTAACCTGTCCTCCTGTCTGTCCTCCTTTCTGTCCTCCTACTGTCTCCTGCCTATACTGTGGTCCTAACCTGTCCTCCTGTCTGTCCTCCTTTCTGTCCTCCTACTGTCTCCTGCCTATACTGTGGTCCTAACCTGTCCTCCTGTCTGTCCTCCTCTCCTCCCTGCTGTGTGTCTGTCGTGTTTCTCTGACCTGTTCTCTTCTCCCTCTGCCTTCTCTATACCCCCTTCCTCTCTTCCGCTGTGTCCCTTTGTCCCATGCTCTCCTGACCCCTGACCTATCCTTCCTCTCCTCTGCTCCTTGTTGCCCCCCCTGCCCCCTTTACCTGTCATCTTGCCCTGGTCCTGCCTTGCTGTGTCTCCTGTACCTCTGAGTTGTCCTCCTCTCTCCTCCTCTCTGGTTGTCCCTCTACCCTTCCTTCCCCCTGCAGCCTGAGGAGCTGACCTTGCTGCTGATAAAGCTTCGTCGGCAGCAGGCCGACCTAAACAGCGTCCGGGAGCACACTGTAGCACAGCTTATGCAACTAAACCTCGATGGTGGCCACAACCCAAAGGTCAGGGCCACTGAGGTCGCTGCTGTGTCTTGTCTTCTAGTCGTGTGCCATGCCGTCGTCTTCAACTCTCCTCCATCCACTTCATTCACCATTTTCTTTTTTGGGGGAGGGGGGGGTCATGTCTCTGTTTAAACTGTTAACCCTTGAATCATTGTTGCTGACATATTCGGTGATGACTTTGTTGTTTATTGTAGTAGGACAGAGACACACAGTGGGTGTACTAGCTGACTTCCTAAAAAGAAACTGAACAGATGTTGCCCCCGGGGAAAATGAGAAACTCCAACTACTTGGTGATCTTAATGTGTGGGACAGCTAAGCTAAGCAGGCTTTACTGGCTGGGTCATTTTAGATGTCAGGCGAGGATTTGAGTGATGTAGGGCACCCACACTTGAAATAGGAAATGGTTTTTAAGTGTTGAAGGCTTTAATAGTAACACTGCTACATGAATAATGTTAAAACTCATTGTTTGCTGACATATTCATAGTCCTCATAGAATTCACACAGTCCTCCATCTACACTACAGTTCTGCTACCCGAGCCGGGTTAGGACCAGGTTAGGACCGGGTTAGGACCGGGCTAGGACCGGGTTAGGACCGGGCTAGGACCGGGTTAGGACTGGGTTAGGACCGGGTAGGGTCTGTTGTCTCATCAATAACTAGGACCGGGTAGGGCCTGTTGTCTCATCGATAACTAGGAACGGGTAGGGTCTGTTGTCTCATCAATAACTAGGACCGGGTAGGGTCTGTTGTCTCATCGATAACTAGGACCGGGTAGGGTCTGTTGTCTCATCAATAACTAGGACCGGGTAGGGTCTGTTGTCTCATCAATAACTAGGACCGGGTAGGGTCTGTTGTCTCATCGATAACTAGGACCGGGTAGGGTCTGTTGTCTCATCAATAACTAGGACCGGGTAGGGTCTGTTGGATAACTAGGAGGGTCTGTTGTCTCATCGATAACTAGGACCGGGTAGGGTCTGTTGTCTCATCGATAACTAGGACCGGGTAGGGTCTGTTGTCTCATCGATAACTAGGACCGGGTAGGGTCTGTTGTCTCATTGATAACTAGGACCGGGTTAGGACCGGGTAGGGCCTGTTGTCTCATCAATAACTAGGACCGGGTAGGGCCTGTTGTCTCATTGATAACTAGGACCGGGTAGGGTCTGTTGTCTCATTGATAACTAGGACCGGGTAGGGTCTGTTGTCTCATTGATAACTAGGACCGGGTAGGGTCTGTTGTCTCATTGATAACTAGGACCGGGTAGGGTCTGTTGTCTCATTGATAACTAGGACCGGGTAGGGTCTGTTGTCTCATCGATAACTAGGAACGGGTAGGGTCTGTTGTCTCATCAATAACTAGGACCGGGTAGGGTCTGTTGTCTCATCGATAACTAGGACCGGGTAGGGTCTGTTGTCTCATCAATAACTAGGACCGGGTAGGGTCTGTTGTCTCATCAATAACTAGGACCGGGTAGGGTCTGTTGTCTCATCGATAACTAGGACCGGGTAGGGTCTGTTGTCTCATCAATAACTAGGACCGGGTAGGGTCTGTTGTCTCATCGATAACTAGGACCGGGTAGGGTCTGTTGTCTCATCGATAACTAGGACCGGGTAGGGTCTGTTGTCTCATCGATAACTAGGACCGGGTAGGGTCTGTTGTCTCATCGATAACTAGGACCGGGTAGGGTCTGTTGTCTCATTGATAACTAGGACCGGATAACTAGGACCGGGTTAGGACCGGGTAGGGCCTGTTGTCTCATCAATAACTAGGACCGGGTAGGGCCTGTTGTCTCATTGATAACTAGGACCGGGTAGGGTCTGTTGTCTCATTGATAACTAGGACCGGGTAGGGTCTGTTGTCTCATTGATAACTAGGACCGGGTAGGGTCTGTTGTCTCATCGATAACTAGGACCGGGTAGGGCCTGTTGTCTCATTGATAACTAGGACCGGGTAGGGCCTGTTGTCTCATCAATAACTAGGACCGGGTAGGGTCTGTTGTCTCATCGATAACTAGGACCGGGTAGGGCCTGTTGTCTCATTGATAACTAGGGTACGGTAGGGTCTGTTGTCTCATTGATAACTAGGGTACGGTAGGGCCTGTTGTCTCATCGATAACTAGGACCGGGTACGGCCTGTTGTCTCATCAATAACTAGGACCGGGTAGGGTCTGTTGTCTCATCGATAACTAGGACCGGGTAGGGTCTGTTGTCTCATCGATAACTAGGACCGGGTACGGCCTGTTGTCTCATCGATAACTAGGACCGGGTTATGACCGGGTAGGGTCTGTTGTCTCATCGATAACTAGGACCAGGTAGGGTCTGTTGTCTCATCGATAACTAGGACCAGGTACGGCCTGTTGTCTCATCAATAACTAGGGTACGGTAGGGTCTGTTGTCTCATTGATAACTAGGACCGGGTAGGGCCTGTTGTCTCATCGATAACTAGGAACGGGTAGGGTCTGTTGTCTCATCGATAACTAGGACCGGGTAGGGTCTGTTGCCTCATCGATAACTAGGACCGGGTAGGGTCTGTTGCCTCATCGATAACTAGGACCGGGTAGGGCCTGTTGTCTCATCGATAACTAGGACCGGGTAGGGCCTGTTGTCTCATTGATAACTAGGACCGGATAGGGTCTGTTGTCTCATCGATAACTAGGACCGGGTAGGGCCTGTTGTCTCATTGATAACTAGGACCGTGTAGGGCCTGTTGTCTCATTGATAACTAGGACCGGGTACGGCCTGTTGTCTCATTGATAACTAGGACCGGGTTAGGACCGGGTAGGGCTTGTTGTCTCATTGATAACTAGGACCGGGTAGGGTCTGTTGTCTCATCGATAACTAGGACCGGGTAGGGTCTGTTGTCTCATCAATAACTAGGACCGGGTAGGGCCTGTTGTCTCATTGATAACTAGGGTACGGTAGGGTCTGTTGTCTCATTGATAACTAGGGACGGTAGGGTCTGTTGTCTCATTGATAACTAGGGAACGGTAGGGCCTGTTGTCTCATCAATAACTAGGACCGGGTAGGGTCTGTTGTCTCATCGATAACTAGGACCAGGTACGGCCTGTTGTCTCATCAATAACTAGGACCGGGTAGGGCCTGTTGTCTCATTGATAACTAGGGTACGGTAGGGTCTGTTGTCTCATTGATAACTAGGGTACGGTAGGGTCTGTTGTCTCATTGATAACTAGGGTACGGTAGGGCCTGTTGTCTCATTGATAACTAGGGTACGGTAGGGCCTGTTGTCTCATTGATAACTAGGGTACGGTAGGGTCTGTTGTCTCATTGATAACTAGGGAACGGTAGGGTCTGTTGTCTCATTGATAACTAGGGTACGGTAGGGCCTGTTGTCTCATCGATAACTAGGACCGGGTACGGCCTGTTGTCTCATCAATAACTAGGACCGGGTAGGGTCTGTTGTCTCATCGATAACTAGGACCGGGTAGGGTCTGTTGTCTCATTGATAACTAGGACCGGGTAGGGTCTGTTGTCTCATCGATAACTAGGACCGGGTAGGGCCTATTGTCTGATCGATAACTAGGACCGGATAATGCCTGTTGTCTCATCAATAACTAGGGTACGGTAGGGTCTGTTGTCTCATCAATAACTAGGGTAGGGTCTGTTGTCTCATCAATAACTAGGGTATGGTAGGGTCTGTTGTCTCATCATTGACTAGGGTACGGTAGATTCTGTTGTCTCATCAATAACTAGGACCGGGTAGGGTCTGTTGTCTCATCAATAACTAGGGTACGGTAGGATCTGTTGTCTCATCAATAACTAGGGTACGGTAGGGTCTGTTGTCTCATCAATAACTAGGGTACGGTAGGGTCTGTTGTCTCATCAATAACTAGGGTAGGGTCTGTAGTCTCATCAATACCTAGGGTACGGTAGGGTCTGTTGTCTCATCAATAACTAGGGTACGGTAGGGTCTGTTGTCTCATCAATAACTAGGGTACGGTAGGGTCTGTAGTCTCATCAATAACTAGGGTAGGGTAGGGTGTGTTGTCTCATCAATAACTAGGGTAGGGTAGGGTCTGTAGTCTCATCAATAACTAGGGTACGGTAGGGTCTGTTGTCTCATCAATAACTAGGGTAGGGTAGGGTCTGTAGTCTCATCGTTAACTAGGGGTTGCGGTAGGGTCTGTAGTCTCATCAATAACTAGGGTAGGGTCTGTAGTCTCATCAATAACTAGGGTACGGTAGGGTCTGTAGTCTCATCAATAACTAGGGTAGGGTGTGTAGTCTCATCAATAACTAGGGTAGGGTAGGGTCTGTTGTCTCATCAATAACTAGGGTAGGGTAGGGTCTGTAGTCTCATCGTTAACTAGGGTACGGTAGGGTCTGTAGTCTCATCAATAACTAGGGTAGGGTAGGGTCTGTTGTCTCATCAATAACTAGGGTAGGGTAGGGTCTGTAGTCTCATCGTTAACTAGGGTACGGTAGGGTCTGTAGTCTCATCAATAACTAGGGTAGGGTCTGTAGTCTCATCAATAACTAGGGTACGGTAGGGTCTGTAGTCTCATCAATAACTAGGGTAGGGTGTGTAGTCTCATCAATAACTAGGGTACGGTAGGGTCTGTAGTCTCATCAATAACTAGGGTAGGGTAGGGTCTGTTGTCTCATCAATAACTAGGGTAGGGTAGGGTCTGTTGTCTCATCAATAACTTGGGTAGGGTAGGGTCTGTTGTCTCATCAATAACTAGGGTACGGTAGGGTCTGTTGTCTCATCAATAACTAGGGTACGGTAGGGTCTGTTGTCTCATCAATAACTAGGGTAGGGTAGGGTCTGTTGTCTCATCAATAACTAGGGTAGGGTAGGGTCTGTTGTCTCATCAATAACTAGGGTAGGGTAGGGTCTGTTGTCTCATCAATAACTAGGGGCGATAGGGTCTGTTGTCTCATCAATAACTAGGGGCTGTTGGTAGGGTCTGTTGTCTCATCAATAACTAGGGTAGGGTAGGGTCTGTTGTCTCATCAATAACTAGGGTAGGGTAGGGTCTGTTGTCTCATCAATAACTAGGGTACGGTAGGGTCTGTTGTCTCATCAATAACTAGGGTACGGTAGGGTCTGTAGTCTCATCAATAACTAGGGTAGGGTAGGGTCTGTTGTCTCATCAATAACTAGGGTAGGGTAGGGTCTGTAGTCTCATCGTTAACTAGGGTAGGGTAGGGTCTGTAGTCTCATCAATAACTAGGGTAGGGTAGGGTCTGTTGTCTCATCAATAACTAGGGTAGGGTAGGGTCTGTAGTCTCATCGTTAACTAGGGTACGGTAGGGTCTGTAGTCTCATCAATAACTAGGGTAGGGTCTGTAGTCTCATCAATAACTAGGGTACGGTAGGGTCTGTAGTCTCATCAATAACTAGGGTAGGGTGTGTAGTCTCATCAATAACTAGGGTACGGTAGGGTCTGTAGTCTCATCAATAACTAGGGTAGGGTAGGGTCTGTTGTCTCAACAATAACTAGGGTAGGGTAGGGTCTGTTGTCTCATCAATAACTAGGGTAGGGTAGGGTCTGTTGTCTCATCAATAACTAGGGTACGGTAGGGTCTGTTGTCTCATCAATAACTAGGGTACGGTAGGGTCTGTTGTCTCATCAATAACTAGGGTAGGGTAGGGTCTGTTGTCTCATCAATAACTAGGGTAGGGTAGGGTCTGTTGTCTCATCAATAACTAGGGTAGGGTAGGGTCTGTTGTCTCATCAATAACTAGGGTACGATAGGGTCTGTAGTCTCATCAATAACTAGGGTACGGTAGGGTCTGTTGTCTCATCAATAACTAGGGTACGGTAGGGTCTGTAGTCTCATCAATAACTAGGGTAGGGTAGGGTCTGTTGTCTCATCAATAACTAGGGTACGGTAGGGTCTGTTGTCTCATCAATAACTAGGGTACGGTAGGGTCTGTAGTCTCATCAATAACTAGGGTAGGGTAGGGTCTGTAGTCTCATCAATAACTAGGGTAGCATTTTGGAGCTGAGCCATTTGCTCGGGCTCTGCTGCTGCAGTACAGTCACATCTGACTAAGATCATAACATGGTGTCAGAAGTGCTTCAACCTAAAGATATAACGCAGGAGAGATTATTTCAAAGAAAATAATCATGTTGAGTTGTCTTTGTTTAAGGTGCTGAAAAGTAGCTAACTGCGAAGCCGTTGCTATGGTTGCTCACAGATTCAGAGCTGCCATGAGCAGAGCGCATGCAGAGTGAGCTAGGCACAGGGAGCCAGTGACAGACAGAGAGGATCAGCTAATGGATTTACTAAGGGAGGAAGTTATTTCTGGTTTCGGGCAAGGCCGGGCCGGGCCTTAAATTTGACAGAAGCATTTGGGCCTGGGTAGGGTAGGGCCTAAGCGTTGTGGCCATGGGTTGGGCTCGGGTGTAAATTCATGCCTGATCTACGCCCATTCCCCTTCTCATCTCCAACAGTTTGTCCTTGTATCCATCTATCTATAATTTACATATTTACCTTACATTGTCTTGTCCTGACTGTCTCGCTGTCTGCCTGCCTCGCTGTCTGCCTGCCTCGCTGTCTGCCTGTCTTGCTGTCTGCCTGTCTCCCTCTCTGCTTGTCTCCCTCTCTGCCGGTCTCCCTCTCTGCCAGTTTTCCTATCTGCCTGTCTCGCTCTCTGCCTGTCTCCCTCTCTGCCTGTCTCGCTGTCTGCCTGTCTCCCTCTCTGCCTGTCTCCCTCTCTGCCGGTTTCCCTCTCTGCCTGTCTCGCTCTCTGCCTGTCTCGCTCTCTGCCTGTCTCGCTGTCTGCCTGTCTCCCTCTCTGCCAGTCTCCCTCTCTGCCAGTCTCCCTCTCTGCCTGTCTCGCTCTCTGCCAATCTCCCTCTCTGCCGGTTTCCCTCTCTGCCGGTTTCCCTCTCTGCCTGTCTCGCTCTCTGCCTGTCTCGCTCTCTGCCTGTCTCCCTCTCTGCCTGTCTCCCTCTCTGCCTGTCTCGATGTCTGCCTGTCTTTCTCTTTCTGCCTGTCTTCCTCTCTGCCTCTCTCTGCCTGTCTCTATTTTTGCCTGTCTCTTTTTGCATGTCTCTCTTTCTGCCTGTCTGCCTGTTTCTAATGCCTAACTTTCCTTTGCCTCGATCACTCTCCTTTTCTCTCTTTCCTCTTCTCTCCTCTCCTCTTCTCTCCTCTCTCTCTTTCCTCTTCTCTCCTCTTCTCTCTTTCCTCTCTCTCCTCTCCTCTTCTCTCCTCTCTCTCCTCTTCCTTTGCCTCGATCACTCTCCTCTTCTCTCTTTCCTCTCGTCTTCTCTCCTCTTCTCTCTTTCCTCTCTCTCCTCTCCTCTTCTCTCCTCTCCTCTCCTCTTCTCTCTTTCCTCTCGTCTTCTCTCCTCTTCTCTTTCCTCTCGTCTTCTCTCCTCTTCTCTTTCCTCTCGTCTTCTCTCCTCTTCTCTCTTTCCTCTCCTCTTCTCTCTTTTCACTTTGTTCTCTCTCTCCTCTTCTCTCTTTCCTCTTGCATTCTCTCTCTCCTTTTCTCTCTTTCCTCTCCTTTTCTCTCTCTCTTTTCTCTCTCCTCTCTTCTCTATTTCCTCTCTTCCATCCTCTTCTCTCTTTCCTCACATCTTCTCTCTCCTCTTCTCTCTCTCTCCTCTTCTCGCTCTCCTCTTCTCTTTCCTCTTCTCTCTTTCCTCTCCTCTCCTCTTCTATCTAATGTGACCTACTTGTTGTGTGTATGTACTGACATGTATGTGGAACTGATAGATACACACACACACTACATGTTCATGTTTTTACATGTACTGGATGTAAATTGTAAAGTCTGTAATGTCTTTTTCATTATGTGTTGGAACCCAGTAAGACTAGTTGTCGCCATTGGCGTCTGCGAATGGGGATCCTAATCAAATCAAAATCCTCTTCTCTCATTCTCTCATTCCTATCTCTTCTCTCATTCCTATCTCTTCTCTCATTCCTTTCTCTTCTCTCATTCCTTTCTCTTCTCTCATTCCTATCTCTTCTCTCATTCCTATCTCTTCTCTCATTCTTCTCATTCCTTTCTCTTCTCTCGTTCCTATCTCTTCTCTCATTCCTATCTCTTCTCTCATTCCTATCTCTTCTCTCATTCCTATCTCTTCTCTCATTCCTATCTCTTCTCTCATTCCTCTCATTCATATCTCTTCTCTCATTCCTATCTCTTCTCTCATTCCTTTCTCTTCTCTCATTCCTTTCTCTTCTCTCATTCCTATCTCTTCTCTCATTCCTATCTCTTCTCTCATTCCTCTCATTCCTTTCTCTTCTCTCGTTCCTATCTCTTCTCTCATTCCTATCTCTTCTCTCTTTCCTCTGAACTGCTGACCGACGCTAGAACGACATTCTGTCTCATCATCTCCAAAGAAACCTCATGTATCTGGACAACCAGGTGGGATAACGCCCTCTTTTACTATTGGACTGATCTATCTGCCACTTTTACTATTGGACTGATCTATCTGCCACTTTTACTATTGGACTGATCTATCTGCCACTTTTACTATTGGACTGATCTATCTGCCACTTTTACTATTGGACTGATCTATCTGCCACTTTTACTATTGGACTGATCTATCTGCCACTTTTACTATTGGACTGATCTATCTGCCACTTTTCAGCCTTGCTGTCTGTCTTGTCTGTGTGTTTTTCTGGATGTTTATGCCTGTCTAAAAGTTCTGATTTTTCCTTGCTGCGTTCAAGATGTCGTCTCATGTAGGTTCACTTTTGAAATGTTTTGAAGTTTGAAAGTATGCAGTGAAAACTAGCCTGTGTGTGTCTTCGGGGGATTTCCCATGGCGTGTGACATTTTGGAATACAGTGTATTTGTAATCTATTATCTATTAGTTTCTATTCATTTTGTCATATTTGTGTGTGTGTGTGTGTGTGTGTGTGTGTGTGTGTGTGTGTGTGTGTGTGTGTGTGTGTGTGTGTGTGTGTGTGGTCTGTCATATAGAGACAAGCAGAACTAGCTGCATCATTTGTCAGTCAGTGAGTGTTGCTCTGCTATAATCTCACTTCCCGTATTGCTCCTCCTCCTCTCCTCCACACTGAAACTACTAGGTGAAGGAAAATCAGCCTTTAATCGTGATGATTCACACGTTGATAGAGAACTCAGCCCCCAGGCCTCAGCTGTACCAGCACCACGTCAGAGTAAGGTCTTGGCCAGCCAACGCTGCCGGCTGAACGTTGCATTCTTTAATCCCCAGTTGTTGTTGTTGTTGTTGTTGTTGGTCCGTCTTGCAACCTGCAAGTCCCTCATGGCGATACACAATAACTCTTTCCTGCAGTGTCACTGTAAAACATGTTATTCATTCAGCTTTTACTTGACTGTCTCCTCTATTGGCTGGAAAGTCATACCACCAATGTAGGCATGGCTTATATACAGTAACACTTTATGATGTGTACTGTATGTTTCACTGTCCAATTAACCCCTCCTCACTGTCGTGTGTGTGTGTGTGTGTGTGTGTGTGTGGCGCTGGGTTTATGTATATTCCCTTACTCTCTGCTATCTACGAAAGTCAAAGAGACTTGGATGTTGGGAAGTTGTTATAGCCTGTTAATAAGTAGAGGACGTTTCTAACCTGACTTGTAAAGTTAGTACTATAGTCTTGTGTTTTTGAAGCAGGGGTCCTTAAAGGGGAGAGTGTGAATTCTGGAACCCTCGTACAAAATTCATTTTTTTATTTGCTACCCTCTTTAAGTACTGACTAGCTAGGGGACTCTAATTGGTGTAACAAAGTGTTGTTGCCAGTGTTGTCCCTGCTGGGGGGACGCTAATTGGTGTGACACAGTGTTGAGTTGCCCGGGGACTATATTTAGTGTGACACAGTATCGTGTTGCCCGGGGACTGTAATTGGTGTGACACAGCTTTGTATTGCCAGTGTTATAGACCAACAGCACAACTCTGTTTCCACCAGTCTTCGTATGGGAAGTGAGAATTTTCACACTTTGAAAAATGAAGTATCTGAAATCACCAAGTCATCGTGGTTCTGTTTTGATATCATGAGCTGAGATATCTAGGCCTGATACCATTTTGTCATTTTAGACCTCACCTTACTTGCTCCCTCGACAGTGTAAGGTGGCCTATGAATTCACGCTGTGTTTTTTGTTTGTTGTGTGGCGATTGTATGATGGTTGGACGTGTGGTATGACATCCCTTCTCTGCCACTTTTGTGACCACCTCAGAAGGTGTAAAAGTGCTGCTGTCTCTCCCTCTGTCCCTCATACGTTGTTGGCATATCACCACGGTGACGGCTGCATCTCCACCACAACCTGACTGTCAGAGACAAGACTCTCCCTTCCCGTGCTAAAACTCCCTGCGATTACAGAAAGCTTTGCATGCTACGTGCGTGGAATGTCACCAACATACCACGTGGTCCACGTGATTTCTCTGTGCTGTTTTGGTGTCAGAAAACTGTGGTGTGTGTGTGTGTGGAAGAGAGAGGGAGACAGATTGATGTTCTTCTGGACTGACTGATATGCTCATGTATTCTGCAAGGAAGGCCCTTACGTTTTCTTTTGGGGGGGGGGGAGTACGGAATGGAATCCAATGCAGTTGAAATTATTTAGAATTATATTGGGGTAGAAGCAATTGAGTACAATGCATTATGGGTTGTGACGTTTATGTGGTAGTATTGACACTAATTAGCAGAGTGACAGGACACCTCTCAAACTCTTTCCTCTTACTGCCCTTGTTATTTAGTCCAAACTCAGGATGAGGCTCTTCACTCTACTAGGAGCTAAAAGGAAAGGGGAAAAGTCAACCAATCCTGTTTATAACAACACTGGGGCCTGGACCACAGATACTAGACAAACACTGGGGCCTGGACCACAGATACTAGACAAACACTGGGGCCTGGACCACAGATACCAGATAAACACTGGGCCTGGACCACAGATACTAGATAAACACTGGGTCCTGGACCACAGATACTAGACAAACACTGGGGCCTGAACCCCAGATACTAGACACACACTGGGCCTGGACCACAGATACTAGATAAACACTGGGGCCTGGATCACAGATACTAGACAAACACTGGGGCCTGGACCACAGATACTAGATAAACACTGGGGCCTGGATCACAGATACTAGACAAACACTGGGCCTGGACCACAGATACTAGACAAACACTGGGGCCTGGATCACAGATACTAGATAAACACTGGGCCTGGACCACAGATACTAGATAAACACTGGGCCTGGACCACAGATACTAGATAAACACTAGGGCCTGGATCACAGATACTAGATAAACACTGGGCCTGGACCACAGATACTAGATAAACACTGGGGCCTGGATCACAGATACTAGACAAACACTGGGGCCTCACAGATACTAGACAACAAACACTGGGGCCTGGACCACAGATACTAGATAAACACTGGGGCCTGGATCACAGATACTAGACAAACACTGGGCCTGGACCACAGATACTAGACAAACACTGGGGCCTGGACCACAGATACTAGATAAACACTGGGCCTGGACCACATATACTAGATAAACACTGGGGCCTGGATCACAGATACTAGACAAACACTGGGGCCTGGACCACAGATACTAGACAAACACTGGGACCTGGACTACAGATACTAGACAAACACTGGGGCCTGGATCACAGATACTAGACAAACACTGGGACCTGGACTACAGATACTAGCCAAAAATGGAAATTACATCACTTTATACTAATACATTAGCTCAGAGAAAGATATTTTCTACTAACATTTTTTTGATTGACACCCCTAAATATTTGTATGAATAAAGTAGTCCAAAGTGTACTAATTGGTTCCTTATTCCTAGAACACAATGACTACATAAAACGTGTGACTCTACAAACCTGTTGGATGCATTAGTTGTTTGTTTTGGTTGTGTTTCACATTATTTTGATCCCAAATTAATGTTAAATAATGTATTGTGTCATTTTGGAGTCACTCTTATCGTTAATAAGAATGGAATGTTTTTATATACTTCTACGGTCCAATGACAAACCTGTTGGCACCCGTTCAATTTTATAAACTTTATTTATCCACAAGGTGCTATTATTGCTGGCAGACATAAGATACCAGTTGAAATATAATAATGTACATTACTTATGCTGAACAAAAAAAATATAAATGCAACATGCAACAATTTCAAAGAGTTTTGTAATTTTTTTCGTTTTATTTAACTAGGCAGTTCAGTTAATATAAAGAAATCAGTCAATTGTCTCTAGAATTGAAAGAAGCTGGATGTGGAGGTCATGGGCTGACGTGGTAACACGTGGTCTGCGGTTGGGAGGCCGGTTGGACGTACTGACAAATGATCTAAAGCGCCGTTGGATGCGGCTTATGGTAGAGAAACTAACATGAAATGATCTGGCAACAGCTCTGGTAGAAATTCCTGCTGTCAGCATACCAATTGCACACTGCCTCAAAACTTGAGACATCGGTGGCATAGTGTTGTAACAAAACTGCACATTTTAAAGTGGCCTTTTATTGTCCCAAGCACAAGGTGCACCTGTGTAATGCTTATGCTGTTTAGTCAGCTTCTTGATATGCCACACCTGTCAGGTGGATGGATTATCTTGGCGAGGGAGAAATGCTCAGTAACAGGGGTGTAAACAAATTTGTGCACAAAATTTGGAAGAAATGTTTTTTTGTGTGTTTATGGAACATTTCTCAAAAAAAAAATCATTTTTTTCCCCAGCTCATTAAACATGAGACCAACACTTTACATGTTGTGTTTTATATGTTTGTTAGGTGTAGTAATACAAGCACTACAGGTGCAGTAGTCCATACAGGACAGTAACAGAGCATTGTCATGAAGCTGCATTAGATCTGATTCTACCTATAGGCTATGTGTGTTTGTGTCTTTATGTCCGTCTAACAACTGTCCTTCCTACAGATGAGCCCAGAGGACCACAGGGAACACGCCTACATGTGCAGCCCCGAGGAGGTTGACATCGATGTAAGTTCAACACTTCCTGATCCGCCATACTACTGCTGTACTGCTGTACTACTACAGACCTGGTACCTGGAGTTTTATATAGTTCACTGTGTTCTTACCTTCCCCCTGGGTCGTTGTCTCTAGAAAGATAACCTGTGTTGTTTTCTCTAGAATGATAACTTGGGCTATCTGATCTCTAGAAATATAACCAGTGTTGTTTTCTCTAGAAAGATAACTTGGGCTATCTGATCTCTAGAATGATAACCTGGGCTATCTGATCTCTAGAAAGATAACCTGTGTTGTTTTCTCTAGAAAGATAACTTGGGCTATCTGATCTCTAGAAATATAACCAGTGTTGTTTTCTCTAGAACGATAACCTGGGCTATCTGATCTCTAGAAAGATAACCTGGGCTATCTGATCTCTAGAAAGATAACCTTTGCTATCTGATCTCTAGAATGATAACCTGGGCTATCTGATCTCTAGAAAGATAACCTGGGCTATCTGATCTCTAGAAAGATAACCTTTGCTATCTGATCTCTAGAAAGATAACCTGTGCTATCTGATCTCTAGAAAGATAACCTGGGCTATCTGATCTCTAGAAAGATAACCTGTGCTATCTGATCTCTAGAAAGATAACCTGGGCTATCTGATTTAATGACCCATAATGATGTGTCTCCTTAGGCCAAGCTGAGCAGGTTGTGTGAACAGGACAAGGTTGTGAGGATACGTGAGGACAAGCTCCAGCAGCTACACAGAGAGAAGGTAAAGGATCTGTCTACAGTGCACCATGTTGTTGTCTGTCTGGCACTATCTATTCACCACGTACTGCATTCAACAAGTGGGCCCAATATGTAGCTGTCATAAAGCTTTCGCTACTTGGCGATTTTTGTCAACATGTCATGACACCTATCATAAGTGCTGGAAAATCACATGGACAATTACACTGCCTTGACACTTGTCATCCAGAGATACAAGATGTCATGTTTATAATGACACTGTGTTCCGGTGCCTGAAGTGAACTTTTCCGATATGTAACGGTGGTCCCGTCTACAGCACACCCTGGAGACAGCCCTGCTGTCGGCCAGTCAGGAGATAGAGATGAGTGCTGATAACCCAGCAGCCGTACACAGTGTTATCCAGCAGAGAGACGTGCTGCAAAGCGGCCTGCTCAGCACCTGTAGAGAACTGTCACGAGTCAACACTGTGAGTTAATACATATATCCACTCTACACGCAGATACAAAAACACTGAAATCTTACCAGAGAGGAGAGTTAGTGAACTCTCTTTCCCTACCCCAGGAGTTGGAGCGGTCGTGGAGGGAGTATGAGAAGCTGGAGGGAGACGTCTCATTAGCCAAGGACAACCTGCTGGAGCAGCTAGAGGCCCTGGGGAGCCCTCAGGTAAACCACAACAACCCCCACCTTACTCTGTGGGAGTATGTAGTTGATGAAGAATAGGGGTCCCAGCACCGAGCCCTGGGGAACACCCTGTGTGACTTTGTTAGTGTCAGACGTGTAGCCATCGAGAAATATTAAGGGTTTCCTGTTAGTGAGGTAATTTTACTCCCATGGATGGGTAGGTGGAGGGATGGGTGGATGGATAGATGGGGGTAAAATTGCGAGGGAGTAAGAACTACAGGGATTTCTCTCGTGCTCTTTTATCTGTCTCTCTCTCAATTTTCTCAATTCAATTCAAGGGGCTTTATTGGCATGGGAAACATGTGTTAACATTACCAAAGCAAGTGAGGTAGATAATATACAAAAGTGAAATAAACAATAAAAATGAACAGTAAACATTACACATACAGACGTTTCTTTCTCTCTCTCCCTCTCTTTTATTTATCTCTTTCTCTCTTTAATATCTCTCTCTCGTTCTCTCTTATAACATTCTCTTTTCATTTAGACAGAAAAAAAGCCTTCTTCTTCCCACCATTCTTGATTAATGTATTCCTCAGTCAGAGCCCAGATTCATTACTGTAGCCTCAAAGAGATGGCAGCATCAGCCTCTATGCCCTTCACACACACACACACACACACACACACACACACACACACACACACACACAGAGACACACACACACACACACACACACACACACACACACACACAAGCCTGTCATCAGCAGAGTGTGTCTTATTGTCTGCTCCTCTTTTCCCTCAGGCCTAATGGAAGGATTATCTGAGATAGATAAGAGCTCACTGCTCACCTTTCTCTCTCAATTCGATTCAATGGGCTTTTATTGGCACGGGAAAAACATATGTTAGCATTGCCAAAGCGAGTGAAATAGAAAATAAACAAAAGTGAAATACTGTAAACAATTAAAATGAACAGTAAACATTACACTCACAGACGTTTCAAAAGAATAAAGACATTACAAATGTCATATTATGTCTATATACAGTGTTGAAACAATGTACAAATGGTTAAAGTACAAAAGGGAAAATGCATAAACATAAATATGGGTTGCATTTTCAATGGTGTTTGTTCTTCACTGGTTGCCCTTTTTTGTGGCAACAGGTCACACATCTTGCTGCTGTGACGGCACACTGTGGAATTTCACCCAGTAGATATGGGAGTTTATCAAAAATGGTTTTGTTTTCTAATTCTTTGTGGATCTGTGTAATCTAAGGGAAATATGTGTCTAATAAGGTCATACATTTGGCAGGAGGTTAGGAAGTGCAGCTCAGTTTCCACCTCATTCTGTGGGCAGTGAGCACATAGCCTTGTGTTGCTGTCCTGGGGCTGTCTGTGGGGTCTGTTTGTGTTAGTGAACAGGGCCCCAGAACCTGCTTGCTTAGGGGACTCTTCTCCAGGTTCATCTCTCTGTAGGTGATGGCTTTGTTATGGAAGGTTTGGGAATCGCTTCCTTTTAGGTGGTTATAGAATGTAAAGGCTCTTTTCTGGATTTTGATAATTAGTGGGTATCGGCCTAAATCTGCTCTGCATGCATTATTTGGTGTTCTACGTTGTACACAAGGATATTTTTGCAGAATTCTGCGTGCAGAGTCTCAATTTGTCAATTCTTGGTTGGTGAGCGGACCCCAGACCTCACAACCATAAAGGGCAATGGGCTCTATGACTGGGTGAGCGGACCCCAGACCTCACAACCATAAAGGGCAATGGGTTCTATGACTGGGTGAGCGGACCCCAGACCTCACAACCATAAAGGGCAATGGGTTCTATAACTGGGTGAGCGGACCCCAGACCTCACAACCATAAAAGGCAATGGGTTCTATGACTGGGTGAGCGGACCCCAGACCTCACAACCATAAAGGGCAATGGGCTCTATGACTGGGTGAGCGGACCCCAGACCTCAAAACCATAAAAGGCAATGGGTTCTATGACTGGGTGAGTGGACCCCAGACCTCAAAACCATAAAAGGCAATGGGTTCTATGACTGGGTGAGCGGACCCCAGACCTCACAACCATAAAGGGCAATGGGTTCTATGACTGGGTGAGCGGACCCCAGACCTCACAACCATAAAGGGCAATGGGCTCTATGACTGGGTGAGCGGACCCCAGACCTCACAACCATAAAGGGCAATGGGTTCTATGACTGGGTGAGCGGACCCCAGACCTCACAACCATAAAGGGCAATGGGTTCTATGACTGGGTGAGCGGACCCCAGACCTCAAAACCATAAAGGGCAATGGGTTCTATGACTGGTTCAAGTATTTTTAGCCAGATCCTAATATGGATGTTGAATTTTATGTTCCTTTTGATGGCATAGAAGGCCCTTCTTGCCTTGTCTCTCAGATCGTTCACAGCTTTGTGGAAGTTACCTGTGGCGCTGATGTTTAGGCCAAGGTATGTATAGTTTTTTGTGTGCTCTAGGGAAACGGTGTCTAGATGGAATTTGTATTTGAGGTCCTGGTGACTGGACCTTTATTGGAACACCATTATTTTGGTCTAACTGAGATTCACTGTCAGGGCCCAGGTCTGTCAGGGCCCAGGTCTGTCAGGGCCCAGGTCTGTCAGGGCCCAGGTCTGACAGAATCTGTGCAGAAGATCTACAGTACCAGTCAAAAGTTTGGACACACCGACTCATTCCAGGGTTTTTCTTTATTTTTTACTTTTTTCTACATTGCAGAATAATAGTGAAGACATCAAAACTATGAAATAACTTATTTGGAATCATGTAGTAACCAACAAAATGTTAAATGGATCAAAATATATTTTATATTTGAGATTCTTCATAGTTTTTTGGCATTCCATACTACTTTCCTTCCATCTATAGCATTTATTCATATTATTCAGTTTCTGTGGCTTTGATGCTTCATGACTCAGTATTGCTCTGTTCAAGTAGACTGTGATTCTTCTGTCATCTGATAGGGATGTCAGTGGGCTGACTGTGAACGCTCTGAGAGACTCTGGGTTGAGGTCGGTGATAAAGTAGTCTACAGTACTACTGACAAGAGATGAGCTATAGGTGTCGCTACCATAGGAGTCCCCTCGAAGCCTACCATTGACTATGTACATACCCAGCGTGCGACAGAGCTGCAGGAGTTGTGACCCGTTTTTGTTAGTTATGTTGTGTTTGATGTGCCTAAGGGGGTGTATGGGGGAGGGAATGCTGTCACCTCCTGGTAGGTGTTTGTCCCCCTGTGTGCTGAGGGTGGAAGGTTCTTGTCCAGTTCTGGCATTTATGTCGCCACAGACTAGTACATGTCCCTGGGCCTGGAAATATTCCCCCTTCCCCTCTCTCTCTTTCCTCTCCCCCTCTCTCTCCCTCCCCCTCTCTCTCCCCCTCCTGCTTTCTCCCCCCCCACTCTCTCTCCTCTCCCCCTCTCTCTCTCTCCCTCCCCCTCTCTCTCTCTCCCTCCCCCTCTCTCTCCCTCCTCTCTCTCTCTCCCTCCCCCTCTCTCTCCCTCCCCCTCTCTCTCCCCCTCCTGCTTTCTCTCCCCTCCCCCCACTCTCTCTCCTCTCCCCCTGTCTCTCTCTCCCTCCCCCCTCTCTCTCCCCCTCCCTCTCTCTCCCCCTCTCTCTCTCTCCCTCCCCCTCTCTCTCCCTCCCCCTCTCTCTCTCTCCCTCCCCCTCTCTCCCCCTCCCGCTTTCTCTCTCTTTTTCTTTCTGTCCAATTTACATTGTTAATTTACAAGCTGTGTGTGTGTGTGTTCAGACGGAGCCTCCCAGCCATCAGCATGTCCACATCCAGAAGGAGCTGTGGAGGATCCAGGACGTGATGGAGGCCCTCAACAAGAACAAGACCCAGAGACACACAGACACACAGGGACACTACGGCTCCACACCCATCTCCAACATACACAAGAGTGAGGTGAGGACCAGAGAAAATGCTAGCAAGCACGCACACGGATGGACAGACAGGCACGCATACACACTCACACCACACACACTCACACCACACACACTCACACCACACACACTCACACCACACACACTCACTCACACACACTCACTCACACACACTCACACCACACACACACACTCACACCATACACACTCACACCACACACACTCACACCACACACACTCACACCACACACACTCACACCACACACACTCACTCACACACACTCACTCACACACACTCACACCACACACACTCACACCACACACACACACTCACACCATACACACTCACACCACACACACTCACACCACACACACTCACAACACACACACTCACACCACACACACTCACTCACACACACTCACACCACACACACTCACACACACACACACACTCACACCATACACACTCACACTACACACACTCACACCACCCACACTCACACACTCACACCATACACACTCACACCACACACACACATACACACACTCACACACTCACACCACACACACTCACACACACATACACTCACACCACACACACTCACACATACACACACTCACACATACACACACTCACACATACACACACTCACACATACACACTCACACATACACACACTCACACATACACACTCACACCACACACACACCACACACACTCACACCACACACACTCATACCACACACACTCACTCACACACACTCACACCATACACACACTCACACCACACACACTCACTCACACACACACACTCACACCACACATACACACTCACACACACACACACTCACACCACACATACACACTCACACCACACGCACTCACTCACACACACACACTCACTCACACGCATACACACTCACACCACACACACTCACTCACACGCATACACACTCACACCACACACACTCACTCACACCACACACACACACTCACACACACACACTCACACCACACACTCACACCACACACACACACGTGGACTAGACTCGTTGGTTGTACAGTATGTCCGACCTTCGTCGTCCCTACTGTGTCTCGTCGGTAACAGGGCTGGCTAGTAGTTACCCCACAGGCAGGACGGGGCTCATGTATCAACTACTCCTATCCTGTTGAGTCTCTGCCTTGTACGTCTTTATTCGTTTGTTTACCCGTTTGTGATGTTGTTGAGCTCCTCCGCGTTAAACAGGTGTCGTCCCCACGCAGGTCTCCAGGTTTATTAGAACAAAAGAAATGTCGCAAAGACGAAAACGTCAGCTGTAGGAGAGACATGTTGTAAAGATCCACATCGCTTTTTATCTGTTCGACGGGTGGATTTTTCTTTTGTCTAATTGTCTTTTTTGTGGTAAATGATAATGGAAACAGTGTTTTTTTATTTTATAAATACTGATTGCCGTGATGTTATCACGTAGGCTAACTGTAAAGCTGCACATTTCATTCTAAATGCCCTACTGCTTGCAAAATCCATTTATTCAACTCTTTAAAAAAATATAATATTTATTTACAGGACAAAGATTGTCCTGACTTTCAAGAATGCCTGAATTGCATCGCCTTGCTTTTCTGATTGGCTGGATGCAAGTTTTATCATCCAATGATTACAGATATACAGGAGTGTAAGTGTCACCATGAAACGGACCGTGATAATTATTAGAATATGGCAAATATTTAGTCTTTATGTTATCTTTAGTCTTTATATTATCTTTAGTCTTTATATTATCTTTAGTCTTTATATTATCTTTAGTCTATATTATCTTTAGTCTTTATATTATCTTTAGTTTTATGTTATCTTTAGTCTATATTATCTTTAGTCTTTATGTTATCTTTAGTCTTTATATTATCTTTAGTCTTTATGTTATCTTTAGTCTTTATATTATCTTTAGTCTTTATATTATCTTTAGTCTTTATATTATCTTTAGTCTTTATATTATCTTTAGTCTTTATATTATCTTTAGTCTTTATATTATCTTTAGTCTATATTATCTTTAGTCTTTATATTATCTTTAGTCTTTATGTTATCTTTAGTCTATATTATCTTTAGTCTTTATGTTATCTTTAGTCTTTATGTTATCTTTAGTCTTTATATTATCTTTAGTCTTTGTATTATATTTAGTCTTTATATTATCTTTAGTCTTTATATTATCTTTAGTCTTTATATTATCTTTATATTATCTTTAGTCTTTATATGATCTTTAGTGTTTATATTATATTTAATCTTTATATTATCTTTAGTCTTTATATTATCTTTAGTCTTTATATTATCTTTAGTCTTTATATGATCTTTAGTGTTTATATTATCTTTAGTCTTTATATTATCTTTAGTCTATATTATCTTTAGTCTTTATATGATCTTTAGTGTTTATATTATCTTTAGTCTTTATATTATCTTTAGTCTTTATATTATCTTTAGTCTTTATATTATATTTAGTCTTTATGTTATCTTTAGTCTATATATTATCTTTAGTCTTTGTATTATCTTTAGTCTTTATGTTATCTTTAGTCTATATATTATCTTTAGTCTTTGTATTATCCATGCTGGTTTTTACGGGCTACTTAAGACATGAAATATAGGTGGAAGGGCATACAGGCTATGGCCAGTTAATTCATGTGCAATGTATCTAAATGGATCAAGGAAACTCATCAACCACGTTGTTTTTTCTCTCGACATTCCTGTGTTTTTGTGAAAAATCCATCTTTTTTTATAAGGTGTGACATCATAACGTTCCAGCTGTTTTTATCAAAACAAGACAGTTCATTGGAAACGCACAGCAGCAGGAAATGTATTTTCTCGGCAAACTTTCTAAATGTCGACAAAAATATTGCTGGAAAAAGTTCATTTAAAAATGGCTAGTGAGTATAACCTGTTATAAATAAAGTTGTAATTTTAAAGAAAGGTTCAGGTAGGCAGCTTAATTCTCTTCAAAAATGTTATTGTTGCCACATTTACTGAGACAAGCTCCTTTTCAAAGCAATGTTGTATAAATAAAGGTTAAATAACATCTCTAGGAGGAGGTGGAGGACCTCTCAGCTCCCCCAAGACCGCCCTTACCCCAGGCCTACGAGCCCAACAGCCCTGCTGTACCCCCCCTCCCCTCTCGTGTTGCCTCCAGCGGGCGACCGGCACCCCCACCGCCACCACACCGGAGTCCAGAGGACAGGGACAGGAAGGCCGGCCAGAGGAACGGAACACACAGCGTAAGCTGTCGACCTCTGACTAATGGCAGCATGACTCAACCCTGTGCTGTCGTCCCTCATCGTTGCCTGATCCCTCTTGATTTATTTCAACATCATATTGGTGGACATATTTTGGGATTCTTTTCAGTGTTCCTCATCATATTTTTTTCCTTTACCCGCTTGATTTGTGAATCATTCACATTTCCCCTTTTTCAATATAATTCTGGTGAACTTTTTCATTATTTTTGGAGTTTTCCCATGATCCTTGCTGCTCATAAATGTGGATGTGTTTTTTGGTCGTGTTTTATTTCATCATGACGACCGTCCAGCGTTTGCTGCTGCTGATCGTCAAACATCTGATATTACTTCAGCTTGCTTTGTGATTCATCCACATTTCTGTTTGTTTGTTTTCTTTCCGTTGATTTGGTTTCTGTCGTTTTGGCAGTTATTTAATTTCACTTGACTGGTTTTGTTTGTATTTTACGGTTGGTTAGTTTGTTGTCCATTTGTTGTCCAGATCATGGCCATTTGATTTAAACTCATCAGCATGTCTTCACTGTGAATCATTTCTTTACCCATCTTTCCTCATGTCAGTGTGTGTACTGACCTCTCTTTCCTCCTGTATGTTCCTGACCTCTTTCTCCTCTCCCACTGTAGGGTCCTGACCTCTCTCTCTCCTCTCTCCCTGTAGGGTCCTGACCTCTCTCTCTCCTCTCCCCCTGTAGGGTCCTGACCTCTCCTCTCTCCCTGTAGGGTCCTGACCTCTCTCTCTCCTCTCCCCCTGTAGGGTCCTGACCTCTCTCTCTCTCCTCTCCCCCTGTAGGGTCCTGACCTCTCTCTCCTCTCTCCCTGTAGGGTCCTGACCTCTCTCTCTCTCCTCTCCCCCTGTAGGGTCCTGACCTCTCTCATCTCCCCCTGTAGGGTCCTGACCTCTCTCTCTCCTCTCTCCCTGTAGGGTCCTGACCTCTCTCTCCTCTCTCCCTGTAGGTTCCTGACCTCTCTCTCCTCTCCCCCTGTAGGGTCCTGACCTCTCTCTCCTCTCCCCCTGTAGGGTCCTGACCTCTCCTCTCTCCCTGTAGGGTCCTGACCTCTCTCTCTCCTCTCCCCCTGTAGGGTCCTGACCTCTCTCTCTCTCCTCTCCCCCTGTAGGGTCCTGACCTCTCTCTCCTCTCTCCCTGTAGGGTCCTGACCTCTCTCTCTCTCCTCTCCCCCTGTAGGGTCCTGACCTCTCTCATCTCCCCCTGTAGGGTCCTGACCTCTCTCTCTCCTCTCTCCCTGTAGGGTCCTGACCTCTCTCTCCTCTCCTCTCTCCCTGTAGGGTCCTGATCTCTCTCTCTCTCCTCTCTCCCTGTAGGGTCCTGACCTCTCTCTCTCTCTCTCTCTCTCTCTCTCTCTCTCCTCTTTCCCTGTAGGGTCCTGACCTCTCTCTCTCTCCTCTCTCCCTGTAGGGTCCTGACCTCTCTCTCTCCTCTCTCCCTGTAGGGTCCTGACCACTCTCTCTCTCTCCTCTTTCCCTGTAGGGTCCTGACCTCTCTCTCCTCTCTCCCTGTAGGGTCCTGACCTCTCTCTCTCTCTCCTCTTTCCCTGTAGGGTCCTGACTACAGGCTGTATAAGAGTGAACCAGAGTTGACCACCGTAGCAGAGGTGGATGAAACCAACGGAGAGGACAGATCAGAACAGTCTGACAGAGACCCAGCAAACACAAAAGGTACACACACACACACACACACACACACACACACACACACACTGAGACCAGAGACCCTTCAAACACCAAGGATTAAGTACACACATAAAAAATAATGTATCAAGGGGCCTCCCGAGTGGTGCAGTGGTCTTAGGCACTAGAGGGGCGCTATCTGTGCCACTAGAGATCCTGGTTCAAGTCCAGGCTCTGTCGCAGCCTGCTGCGACCGGGAGACCCACGGGGCGGTGCGCAATTGGCCCAGCGTCGTCCAGGTAAGGGGAGGGTTTGGCCACCAGTGATGTCCCATCGCGCACTAGCGTCTCCTGTGGCGGGCCGGGCGCAGTGCACGCTGACACAGTCGCCAGGTTTCCGGTGTTTCCTCTGGAAACCTGCTTCCTGGTTAAGTGGGCATCGTGTCAAGTGCGGCTTGGTTGTGTATCGGATGACACACGGCTCTCGACCTTCGCCTCTCCTGAGTCCGTAGGGTAGTTGCAGCGATGAGTGACTGCAACTACCAATTGGGGAGAAAAAGAGTTTAAAAAAAATAATAATCATTATGAATCATTGTTTGCGGCTCTCAGTTGGAAAAGCAGTCTAGAGCCACACTGTTGTAGAGCTAATAACAATATAATTGTTTTTATACCCATTTTCTGTCTAAAATATATGTAAACCAGAGCATAAATGTCTGAACTAGAGTGTTGTTGTTGCATGTACAACTTGTCTAAGTCCCCTCATGTACTGATTTCAGTGTTTGGCTGTGGATGGACTGTGTTGTTGTTGCATGTACAACTTGTCTAAGTCCCCTCATGTACTGATTTCAGTGTTTGGCTGTGGATGGACTGTGTTGTTGTTGCATGTACAACTTGTCTAAGTCCCCTCATGTACTGATTTCAGTGTTTGGCTGTGGATGGACTGTGTTGTTGTTGCATGTACAACTTGTCTAAGTCCCCTCATGTACTGATTTCAGTGTTTGGCTGTGGATGGACTGTGTTGTTGTTGCATATACAACTTGTCTAAGTCCCCTCATGTACTGATTTCAGTGTTTGGCTGTGGATGGACTGTGTTGTTTGAGTGGATTGTTGCCATATTGGCAGTTAATTTGAACAAATGTATGGAATCATTCCTTTAACCTTTAACCTTTTCACACGTGAGTTCTAAATATCTCGGAACGGTCCGTCCCCCCCAGGCGTGAGATGTTTTATACATGTGATGTCTGAATATCTCGTAACGGTCCGTCCCCCCCAGGCGTGAGATGTTTTATACACGTGATGTCTGAATGCACTCACCACACCAACATGTGATTCAGCTGAATGTTTTGGACTCAAGTATTTGAGGGTACATTGTACTTGGATTTAGCATTGGAACACGCCAACAACCTTTTGACCATGAACTTTTAGTAACTTCTTATCATAAAAACTCTCCTGGTCAAAAGACTTCCATTGCAATGAATCAAATGGCCATCTGGACTATTTGCATTGACCCCCATTTGTTATGCTGCTGCTATTCACTGTTTATTATCTATGCACAGTCACTTTACCCCCCCACCTCAACTAACCTGTACTACTGTTTATTATCTATAGTCACTTTACCCCCCCACCTCAACTAACCTGTACTACTGTTTATTATCTATGCATAGTCACTTCACCCCTACCTACATGTACATATTACCTCTAACCTGTCCTACTGTTTATTATCTATGCATAGTCACTTTACCCTCCCACCTCAACTAACCTGTACTACTGTTTATTGTCTATAGTCACTTTACCCCCCCACCTCAACTAACCTGTCCTACTGTTTATTATCTATGCATAGTCACTTTACCCCTACCTACATGTACATATTACCTCTAACCTGTCCTACTGTTTATTATCTATGCATAGTCACTTTACCCCCCCACCTCAACTAACCTGTCCTACTGTTTATTATCTATGCATAGTCACTTCACCTCTACCTACATGTACATATTACCTCTAACCTGTACTACTGTTTATTATCTATGCATAGTCACTTTACCCCCCCACCTCAACTAACCTGTACTACTGTTTATTATCTATGCATAGTCACTTTACCCCTACCTACATGTACATATTACCTCTAACCTGTACTACTGTTTATTATCTATGCATAGTCACTTTACCCCTACCTACATGTACATATTACCTTGACTAACCTGTACTACTGTTTATTATCTATGCATAGTCACTTTACCCCTACCTACATGTACATATTACCTTGACTAACCTGTACTACTGTTTATTATCTATGCATAGTCACTTTACCCCTACCTACATGTACATATTACCTTGACTAACCTGTACTACTGTTTATTATCTATGCATAGTCACTTTACCCCTACCTACATGTACATATTACCTCTAACCTGTACTACTGTTTATTATCTATGCATAGTCACTTTACCCCTACCTACATGTACATATTACCTTGACTAACCTGTACTACTGTTTATTATCTATGCATAGTCACTTTACCCCTACCTACATGTACATATTACCTTGACTAACCTGTACCCCTACACATGATTTATTTATATTTATTTTTTAACTTTAGTTTAGTTTACTTAGTATATATTTTCTATCTCTATTGTCTGAAAACTGCATTGTTGGTTAAGGGCTCGTAAGTAAGCATTTCACGGTAAGGTCTACCTGTTGTATTCGGTGCATAGGACAAATAACATAAGATTTGTTTTGAAATGTATTTTTGGTGCTCCTATATGATTGGTTTCTGTCGTTTGGGAGGTTTTGCCAGTTTACTTGACTGGTTTTGTTTCTTTATATGGTTGGTTGGTTTGTTGTCCTCTCATTTTGAATACTATTGTCCATTTCTTTTGCAGATCATGGACATTTTGTCTTTTTGATTTAAACCTTACTTTTGTTATGCTCCTAAATGTATTTGTGCTCTCTTACATTTTTTCAATTCAGGAGCACGTGCTCCTTGTAAAAAAACAAAAATGTAATCGGAGAGCCTTGACAGTCAGTCACATAAATCTATTCAGCTGTGTGTCAGAAATGTAACGACTGTGCGACTTGGTTACGGAATGTTAATGATTAATTACTGACGCTCTGCTTGCTCGCTGTTCTCCCTCCAGGAATGTCCTACCCCGTTGGCATCGTTCCCCCCAGAACCAAATCTCCCAACATGCCAAATTCCTCCAGCATCAACTCCTACGTCACCCTGAGGAGGGGAGGGAGGCCAGACCCGCGCATGGTGAGGCTATGACATTTGCAGAAATCAATATAGTTTATGAAGTGGATATTAGATCAGTATTTTTTTATTTAAAAAAATATTTTAGTTGTTGTTGTTTTTTTAACCTTTATTTAACTGGGCAAGTCAGTTAAGAACAAATTCTTATTTACTGGGGAACAGTGGGTTAACTGCCTTGTTCAGGTGCAGAACGGGGATTCAATCTAGCAACCTTTCGGGTTACTGGCCCAACGCTATAACCACTAGGCTACCTGCCGCCCCAGTTTATCCAAAGGCTAAGTGGAATTGGTTAACGGGTGATTGTAGAGAACCGCAATGGAAACTACTACACTCCTGAGAGAGGTAATGACTTCATAATACAGAATAGCAGGCTGATAAACAGCCAATACAGTAGGTGGCGGCAATACACACATTTTAAATATATATATATTTGTCAATTTACCTTTTTTTATTTAACTAGGCAAGTCGGTTAAGAACAAATTCTAATTTACAATGACGGCCAAACCCGGGAGAAGAAGAAGGCGCAAGAGAAAATAATCACTATTTGATGCTGTGTCTGCTGTCACCTGTCTGTTAGCCGTGTCTATGTGTTTGACCTAAACGACCTCTCCTCCTGCGTCAGGGAGTGTCTATGTGTTTGACCTAAACGACCTCTCCTCCTGCGTCAGGGAGAGGACATGTGTTTGACCTAAACGACCTCTCCTCCTGCGTCAGGGAGTGTCTATGTGTTTGACCTAAACGACCTCTCCTCCTGCGTCAGGGAGTGTCTATGTGTTTGACCTAAACGGCTTCTCCTCCTGCGTCAGGGAGTGTCTATGTGTTTGACCTAAACGGCCTCTCCTCCTGCGTCAGGGAGTGTCTATGTGTTTGACCTAAACGGCTTCTCCTCCTGCGTCAGGGAGTGTCTATGTGTTTGACCTAAACGGCCTCTCCTCCTGCGTCAGGGAGAGGACATGTGTTTGACCTAAACGGCCTCTCCTCCTGCGTCAGGGAGTGTCTATGTGTTTGACCTAAACGACCTCTCCTCCTGCGTCAGGGAGTGTCTATGTGTTTGACCTAAACGACCTCTCCTCCTGCGTCAGGGAGTGTCTATGTGTTTGACCTAAACGACCTCTCCTCCTGCGTCAGGGAGAGGACATGTGTTTGACCTAAACGGCCTCTCCTCCTGCGTCAGGGAGAGGACATGTGTTTGACCTAAACGGCCTCTCCTCCTGCGTCAGGGAGTGTCTATGTGTTTGACCTAAACGGCCTCTCCTCCTGCGTCAGGGAGAGGACATGTGTTTGACCTAAACGGCCTCTCCTCCTGCGTCAGGGAGAGGACATGTGTTTGACCTAAACGGCCTCTCCTCTTGCGTCAGGGAGTGTCTATGTGTTTGACCTAAACGACCTCTCCTCCTGCGTCAGGGAGAGGACATGTGTTTGACCTAAACGACCTCTCCTCCTGCGTCAGGGACAGGACATGTATTACGGTCGCTGCCCTTTCAGTTCCATGAGCCTGTCACCTTTGATGTGACACTGTTGCTGTCATCTTTTGGTGACAGTGGTGTTGGCTACCATGAACTGTGTAAACAGTCTCTTATTTCATGCTTTCTGTTTAGGTTGACCACATTTTATAAAAAGCTAAATGTGTGACAACAGTCGTTGTGGTCCAGTGCTGCAAGGAAAGACCTAGTTAAGCTGCAGCTGGTCCAGAACAGAACGGAACGTCTTGCTCTTCATTGTAATCAGAGGGCTGATATAAATACTATGCTGCCAGTCTCTCTTGGCTGAGAGTTGAGGAAAGACTGACTGCATCACTTCTTCTTTTTAAAATAAACATTCATGTGTTTGAAAATACCAAATTGTTTGCATAGTCAACTTACACACAGCTCTGACACACACACTTATCCCACCAGACATGCCACCAGGGGTCTTTACATTGTCCCCAAATCCAGAAAAATTTCAAAAAAACTTACAGTATTATATAAAGCCCTTATTGCATGGAACTTCCTTCCATCTCATATTGCAAACCTGGTTTCAAAAAACAGATAAAGCAACACCTCACGGCACAACGCCTCTCCCCTATTGGACCTAGATAGTTTGTGTGTATGCATTGATATGTAGGCCACGTGTGCCTTTTAAAAAATTTATGTAATTCAGTCCTTGAGCTGTTCGTGTTTATTGATGTTCTGCATTATGTCATGTTTCATGTGGACACCAGGAAGAGCAGCTGCTGCTTTTGCAACAGCTAATGGGGATCCTAATAAAATACCAAACACCAATCCAAGTAGTTTACTGTCTATAGTGGTGAAATGTCTCCTAGTAGTACACTATCTATGGTGGTGAAATGTCTCTTAGTAGTATACTATCTATGGTGGTGAAATGTCTCTTAGTAGTATACTATCTATGGTGGTGAAATGTCTCCTAGTAGTATACTATCTATGGTGGTGAAATGTCTCCTAGTAGTATACTATCTATGGTAGTGAAATGTCTCCTAGTAGTATACTATCTATGGTGGTGAAATGTCTCCTAGTAGTATACTATCTATGGTGGTGAAATGTCTCCTAGTAGTACACTATCTATGGTGGTGAAATGTCTCCTAGTAGTATACTATCTATGGTAGTGAAATGTCTCCTAGTAGTATACTATCTATGGTGGTGAAATGTATCCTAGTAGTATACTCTCTATGGTGGTGAAATGTCTCCTAGTAGTATACTATCTATGGTGGTGAAATGTCTCCTAGTAGGATACTATCTATGGTGGTGAAATGTCTCCTAGTAGTATACTATCTATGGTGGTGAAATGTCTCCTAGTAGTATACTATCTATGGTGGTGAAATGTCTCCTAGTAGTATACTATCTATGGTGGTGAAATGTATCCTAGTAGTATACTCTCTATGGTGGTGAAATGTCTCTTAGTAGTATACTATCTATGGTGGTGAAATGTCTCCTAGTAGTATACTATCTATGGTGGTGAGATGTCTCTTAGTAGTATACTATCTATGGTGGTGAAATGTCTCTTAGTAGTATACTATCTATGGTGGTGAAATGTCTCCTAGTAGTATACTATCTATGTTGGTGAAATGTCTCCTAGTAGTATACTATCTATGGTGGTGAAATGTCTCCTAGTAGTATACTATCTATGGTGGTGAAATGTCTCCTAGTAGTATACTATCTATGGTGGTGAAATGTCTCCTAGTAGTATACTATCTATGGTGGTGAAATGTCTCCTAGTAGTATACTATCTATGGTGGTGAAATGTCTCCTAGTAGTATACTATCTATGTTGGTGAAATGTTTCCTAGTAGTATACTATCTATGGTGGTGAAATGTCTCTTAGTAGTATACTATCTATGGTGGTGAAATGTCTCTTAGTAGTATACTATCTATGGTGGTGAAATGTCTCTTAGTAGTATACTATCTATGTTGGTGAAATGTCTCTTAGTAGTATACTATCTATGGTGGTGAAATGTCTCCTAGTAGTATACTATCTATGGTGGTGAAATGTCTCCTAGTAGTATACTATCTATGGTGGTGAAATGTCTCCTAGTAGTATACTATCTATGGTGGTGAAATGTCTCCTAGTAGTATACTATCTATGGTGGTGAAATGTCTCCTAGTAGTATACTATCTATGTTGGTGAAATGTTTCCTAGTAGTATACTATCTATGGTGGTGAAATGTCTCCTAGTAGTATACTATCTATGGTGGTGACATGTCTCCTAGTAGTATACAATGTTCACCTGGGTTAACCTCTATGTTAACCTGGGTGTCCTCTTTAGGCTTGTCTACACGGCTTGCTGCCACTAAACGCGTCTTGGTTCGGGCATGTTTAAAAACCTTTTTTTCCCCCTGCTGGCTCTTTGATGAAGTTGTTTTGACATCGGAGTTGGAGGATATTACTCCACGATCCACTGTTTAAAATCCATCCTGTCTTTTCCACAACCCACCTTCCTACCTTTTTGCCTGTTGTTTTACAACCCGGCTTTGAATTCTGTATGACAATCCAAGGGTTTATATGTTTGGTTGTTCTTGAACTGAGCCTCCGTTTGGTGGATGCCCTGTTTTCCCCTACCCCGGCTCCCCGTCCCCCTCTCCCGCCGAGTCCATAGTAGGTCTACTTGCTCGTGGAGGTGGAGATGCTGAACTGGCAGGATCCGGCTCAACTTCAGCACTGGGCCTTATGACATTGGCCTACGTCATATCACATCTTAACAACGTTTTTGAGAAAATCTGGATGAAAGTGTCCATTTTAGGTTCTATTGTCATGGTTTGCCACTGACACACACACACACACACACACACACACACACACACACACACACACACTGGGTCTAGGGTGGGACTGTGACTCATGCTCTCCTACAGGGCTGGAATTAAATTTAGAAAACCTTGATTTATACACATTTATAAGTACCAAAGCCCTCCAGTGACTCACCATGTTATTAGGCTGGTTATGGATGACAGGGTGTAGCTGTCTGTCTTTGCCCACTTTTCCTGTTTGCCAGCTCTGTGTGTGTGTGTGTGTGTGTGTGTGTGTGTGTGTGTGTGTGTGTGTGTGTGTGTGTGTGTGTGGCGTGTGTGTGTTTGTGCGCATGCATACCTCATAAACTTGAGCTGCTCCCCGACAGCGCACACACACTCAGTCACCGGTCCCTGTAGGTTGTGGTCTATTTCAGCTACATAGCCTGCAGTGATAGGAGCTAGGAGTGTGTCTCAGTCTGTCTCAGTTGAGCAGAGAGGAGATCCAGTGAGTGGTTCTGACAGCAGGCCGTTGGGCCCACTCCTCAGGGCCAGGATCCGGTCCAGGACACACGCACAGCAACGTTGTCCAGCTCAGTTCCTCCATGGCCCCAACCCCTCTAGCACGGAACAGACCTGAGAGGGAGAGAGTGAACTTCTCAGAGTTGACATCATCAGTAATTTCTTACCGCAGGAGATTACAGGCGTTCGCATCATCCCTGTGTGTGTGTGTGTGTGTGTGTGTGTGTGTGTGTGTGTATGCGTGTGTGTGTGTGTGTGCGTGTGTGTGTGCACGCCGTGTGCAATGCTGTGTCCTACTGTGAGCAAGTCTCTATTCCCCCCATAGTGCAGTAGAGCAGCTGTGTGGTGGGGCTGTGGAGAAGGTCAGTGGCAGATCTAGGATGAGTGTACTGTGACTGAGTGTACTTCCTCCCTCTCTCTCTCAATTCAATTCAATTCAAGGGCTTTATTGGCATGGGAAACATGTGTTAACATTGCCAAAGCAAGTGAGGTAGATAATATATGAAGTGAATATATAAAGTGAAAAACAAAAAATATTAACAGTAAACATTACACATACAGAAGTTTCAAAACAGTAAAGACATTACAAATGTCATATTATATATATATACAGTGTTTTAACAATGTACAAATGGTTAAAGGACACAAGATAAAATAAATAAGCATAAATATGGGTTGTATTTACAATGGTGTGTGTTCTTCACTGGTTGCCATTTTCTCGTGGCAACAAGTCACAAATCTTGCTGCTGTGATGGCACACTGTGGAATTTCACCCAGTAGATATGGGAGTTTTTCAAAATTGGATTTGTTTTTCGAATTCTTTGTGGATCTGTGTAATCTGAGGGAAATATGTCTCTCTAATATCGTCATACATTGGGCAGGAGGTTAGGAAGTGCAGCTCAGTTTCCACCTCATTTTGTGGGCAGTGAGCACATAGCCTGTCTTCTCTTGAGAGCCATGTCTGCCTACGGCGGCCTTTCTTCAATAGCAAGGCTATGCTCACTGAGTCTGTACATAGTCAAAGCTTTCCTTAATTTTGGGTCAGTCACAGTGGTCAGGTATTCTGCCGCTGTGTACTCTCTGTTTACGGCCAAATAGCATTCTAGTTTGCTCTGTTTTTTTGTTAATTCTTTCCAATGTGTTAAGTAATTATCTTTTTGTTTTCTCATGATTTGGTTGGGTCTAATTGTGCTGTTGTCCTGGGGCTCTGTAGGGTGTGTTTGTTTTTGTGAACAGAGCCCCAGGACCAGCTTGCTTAGGGGACTCTTCTCCAGGTTCATCTCTCTGTAGGTGATGGCTTTCTCTCTCTCTCTTCCTCCTATAGGAGCGACCCCATAGTGCTGTAGAGCAGCTGTCTGGTGGGGCTGTGGAGAAGGACAGTGGCAGATCCAGGATGAGTGTACTGTGACTCTCTCTAACCATGTCCCTTCCTCCCTCTCGCTCTCTCTCTCTCTCTCTCTCTCTCTCTCTCTCTCTCTCTCTCTCTCCCTCCTATAGGAGCGACCCCATAGTGCAGTAGACCAGCTGTCTGGTGGGGCTGTGGAGAAGGACAGTGGCAGATCTAGGATGAGTGTAGAGGAGCAACTGGAGAGGATCAGGAGACACCAACAGGGGGCGCTAAGAGAGAAGAAGAAGGCGCTTCACATCCTGGCAGGAAGTAGCTGCAACAGCCCGCAGGACTACACCACACACAGCCACAGTACCACATCAACACCGTCACGTAGCCCTTCGTTCACCAAGGAGAACCCCTTCCGCAGCATGCAGGTAGATACACACAGAGCCATCGATATATAGGTGTCAGGGTACACGCACCACAGGTACAGTGCTGCGGGATTGGAAACAATATCATTTTAAATACACTTCAAGTCGGAAGTACAGTAAATTCCAAATCTATTTGAAGCTCCTGATTGAAACCATTTTAATCGACCCCAACCCTGAGGTGCCAGATCTCAGAACAGATACTTGTTGGCTCACACACCAGGGCTTCGTTCATGGAGATAAAGTGTTGTTGTGTTCCAGCAGAACCGTCGTCAGCGCGGCGAGGGGATGAGCAGTGACATCCTGGAGTTGGAGGCGTCACTCAGAGAACAGGAAGTGGTCAGAGAGCAGGAGACGCCGGCCGAGGAGATAGCACGCCTTAAAGAGGCCACACACACTGACCACTACAACATGGACAGAGAGGTATGTATGGATGAGCCTCCCTTCTGAGCCTGGTTCCTCTCTAGTTTTCTTCCCTCTGAGCTTGGTTCCTCTCTAGGTTTCTTCCCTCTGAGCCTGGTTCCTCTCTAGGTTTCTACCCTCTGAGCCTGGTTCCTCTCTAGGTTTCTACCCTCTGAGCCTGGTTCCTCTCTAGGTTTCTACCCTCTGAGCCTGGTTCCTCTCTAGGTTTCTTCCCTCTGAGCCTGGTTCCTCTGTAGGCTTCTTCTCTCTGAGGAGTTTTCCTGGCCAGTGTGCTTCTGCCTGTTCTTAGGGGTCTAGGTTAAGTTACTGTAAGCACTCTGACAACTGCTGATATAATATGGATTTTATCTCAATCTCTCTCTCTCTCTAGCTGTCAGTCCCTGAGAGTCAGATCCAGAGGAGGCTCTCAGTCCTCAGCCCTGATACTAATCCCTCTCTTTCCACTCCTCTCTCCCTCCCTCTTCTCCTCTCCCTCTCCTTCTCTCTCTAGCTGTCAGTCCCTGAGAAGGTGTTGATTCCAGAGCGTTATGTGGAGTCAGACCCAGAGGAGTCTCTCAGTCCAGAGCAGGAGGCTGACAAACAAAAGAAAGTGGACCGCATCAAAGCCCTCATCGCCAAAAACAGGTAGCTAACACGCGCACACACACCCACCAAGAACTACTGTATACGTTAAAGTAAGTAAACACACCACTCAGCAGTACAGACCTGTTCCATTCAGTGGTCTAACTGTAGTCTCAGGAAATGGGATCATCCAATCACAACCTCTATCAAACTGCGAGTACGGTAATACTTTACCTTCATTTATTTTTAGAAACCCCCAAAAAATAGAGGCACGGAAGTCTATGTGTCTTTCTGTTCTTTTCCAAATCTGTCTGAAATGTCATTCATTCCAGTTGGTCAGGGTTGGTGTTGACCAGCTGGACAGGGTTGGTGTTGACCAGCTAGACAGGGTTGGTATTGACCAGCTGGACAGGGTTGGTATTGACCAGTTGGTCAGGGTTGGTGTTGACCAGCTGGACAGGGTTGGTATTGACCAGTTGGTCAGGGTTGGTATTGACCAGCTGGACAGGGTTGGTGTTGACCAGCTGGACAGGGTTGGTATTGACCAGGTGACCACGGTTGGTATTTACCAATTGGACAGGGTTGGTATTGACCAGCTGGACAGGGTTGGTATTGACCAGTTGGTCAGGGTTGGTGTTGACCAGCTGGACAGGGTTGGTGTTGACCAGCCGGACAGGGTTGGTATTGACCAGCTGGTCAGGGTTGGTATTTGCCAGCCGGACAGGGTTGGTATTGACCAGCCGGACAGGGTTGGTATTGACCAGCCGGACAGGGTTGGTATTGACCAGCCGGACAGGGTTGGTATTGACCAGTTGGTCAGGGTTGTTATTGACCAGCTGGACAGGGTTGGTATTGACCAGGTGACCAGGGTTGGTATTGACCAGGTGACCAGGGTTGGTATTGACCAGCTGGTCAGGGTTGGTGTTGATCAGTTGGTCAATGTTGGTATTGACCAGCTAGACAGGGTTGGTATTGATCAGCTGGTCAGGGTTGGTATTGACCAGCTGGACAGGGTTGGTATTGACCAGCTGGTCAGGGTTGGTGTTGATCAGTTGGTCAATGTTGGTATTGACCAGCTAGACAGGGTTGGTATTGATCAGCTGGTCAGGGTTGGTGTTGACCAGCTGGTCAGGGTTGGTGTTGATCAGCTGGTCAGGGTTGGTGTTGACCAGCTGGTCAGGGTTGGTGTTGATCAGCTGGACAGGGTTGGTATTGATCAGCTGGACAGGGTTGGTATTGATCAGTTGGACAGGGTTGGTGTTGATCAGCTGGACAGGGTTGGTATTGATCAGTTGGACAGGGTTGGTGTTGATCAGCTGGACAGGGTTGGTGTTGACCAGCCGGACAGGGTTGGAATTGATCAGTTGGTCAGGGTTGGTATTGATCAGTTGGACAGGGTTGGTATTGATCAGTTGGACATGGTTGGTGTTAACCAGCTGGTCAGGGTTGGTATTTACCAGCTGGACAGGTCACCTGTGTCCCCTCCGGATCCAGCTGTCCCAACAACACACGCTTTCTTCTTGCTCTTTCCATTCAGATCAGTGCCAGTGGTGGCTGGTGGAAGCAGTTATAGGAAGACGGGCTCATTGTAATGGATTTAATGGAATAAACCGTATCAAACACAACATACTTATGGAAACCACATGTTTGGCTCCATTCCAATGATCCCATCCTCCTGTATCTCCTCCCACCAGCCTCCTCTGATCAGCTCATGTTACTTCCCCGTCTATGGGGTTATTCCACAACAGCAGGAGCAGAAAATGATTTCTCCGATTGTTCTGTCAAATAGGTGCTTCACTGGGAGGAAGGATGTTTCAACGGACTTTTTACATTTGTATCACAAACTATTTTTGAGAAAATCATGATGAAAGTGTCGTGTCCATTTTAGGCCCATTTTTAGCCCGATACATGTCTCCTGTAAAACACTATGATCTGGGAACTATACATGATCCTGACAACATCTTATAGTATTTTATGTTTGGGGCTGCAGGTGGTTAGTGGTTAGAGCGTTGGGCCAGTAACCGAAAGGTTTCTGGATCAAATCCCCGAGCTGACAAGGTAGAAATCTGTCGTTCTGCCCCTGGACAAGGCACTGTAGATGTTCATTTGAAATGACACAATGACAAGGTTCCAGTTTAACAAAGTTTACGATAATGTCTGAACACACTACAAGGTAGCCATTCCACTCGAGGCTAGGTCCATCAACATCAAGACTTCCTGCGCAGGTGCACTCTTGACTGAGTGATAGCCCCGTAATAACTGAAACATCAACAACATAATTAAATGTCCAAATGTTCAAGTTCCTCATTACAAATGGGTTGTGTGACAGTTTTTATTTGTATTACTCAAGCTGCCTCTTTACACCCTGTACAAGACCTGATGCTCCTTTTTTTAGCCAGACAGTCAGTAAGCTGTTCCTTTGTGGTCAACCACCGCTGGATTCTCTGTGCTTGAATAAGTTCCTTGATGCTGCTAATCTCAAGACAAAGTCTTTTCTCTGTGACAGACTTGGTTGACTTCACAGCATCAACTAAGGAGTAGTTGTCAGTGACACACACTACAGGTAGAAAGTGCCGTTTTGTCTCACCAGTGGTAAGCTCTGAGAACAGAGTTGCAGGAAAGATAGCATTGTCAATTCCATCCGCAAGAGCAAGTGTTTCTCCAGCAAGTCCGCTTCGGACAACCCTTCTGATCCTTTTTGACCGCCAACAGATAGGTGAGATTCTTCCTCCTTCACCCATTAACACGATGAGACGTCCACCTTGTGTGCCTCCATCTGTAAGGTTCCCTAGCGAAGCATCACTGAAGACACCTAGTTTCAAAACAGTCATCTTTTCCAACATGCTGAAACTTTAAAGTCACTTGTTGTGATTTCAGTTTACGAACAACTTTGTTCGCCTCATGAATGGTTTGTACAGTGGCGTGTTTTGTGTTAGATGCCAAGTCGCAACCATCAAACATTACATCAGGTCTACTCTGTCTAGCAACCCGTAAAAATGTGTCCTATCTTCGACCTCAATTGATCAGCTTCAATTCCACACAGAGGGGAATTCCTTTGTACGGCTCTTGAAGAATCCATATGAATGGGTTGAAGAGTCTTGATATAGCTCTCCTGTTGCATCAGTATTGTTCCAGCAACTGTAATAAACTCTATGCCAACATAACAATTATCATGCTCCTCACGGCGACCTGGAAAACAGCTTTGAGGTGTGGAATCACAGTTGTAGCAAAGGTCTGTGAGCCACCCCCCAGATAAAGTCATCAACATGACAGGCAAAGGTCTGTGAGCAGATAAAGTCATCACCCAGATAAAGTCATCAACATGACAGGCAAAGGTCTGTGAGCCACCCCCCAGATAAAGTCATCATGACAGGCAAAGGTCTGTGAGCCACCCCCAGATAAAGTCATCAACATGACAGGCAAAGGTCTGTGAGCCACCACCCAGATAAAGTCATCAACATGACAGGCAAAGGTCTGTGAGCCACCACCCAGATAAAGTCATCAACATGACAGGCAAATACTCCAGTCACATTGCAGCCAATAGAAGACTGCAGGATATACTTGTGACATTTTTCCACCTGTATTCAGCATTTGTTGCCTTGACTTTGTTGTACCAGTAGAGTGATGCATCTGCCAGTCCAGACACACACTGTTTTAGTTCCCACAGTGTTCCTTCACTCTCAGCTTCGGGCGGAGGTCGGGTGTGAATGTCCCTTGACAGCTCTGTTCCCTGCAAAAATGCCGATTTGATGTCTATGGAATTAAGTTTCCATTGTTTCTGGCAGATCACTGACATCAGCAATCTGAGTGACTCTGAGGCGCATGTCGGTCCAATGACGGTTGCTGTACGTGGAATACCACTTTCTCTGTCCATGTATTTAACAGTTTGTCCAGTTTTCAGATTGGAACAACCATGTTCTCTTAACACATGTGGCTGTTGAATGTTTTCCTCATTTCAATGCTCAACAGTATTACCAGTGGCATGGTTGAAGGTTGAAGGTCTCTACTCCATTTCCTGTTTCAGTGTCCATATCATTGGATGAGACATCTGGTTAGGTTTGTGTCTGTTACCGTGTCCTTTTTGTCATTTTCATTAGGAGAGATTCTCAGCAACAGCCCTTCTTTCTTGTTGATCATTTACGTTCCGCAATCTTGAGTGATGCACCCTGACAATGATGCCTCCGTGCCTCACAAATATCACCACGCCATCTTGGCCAATGACTACTCCCGGTCCTTTCCACTCTTGACAGTCAACTCGTTTGTAGTACACGTTATTTCCAGTCTCGTACTTCTCATCGGTGGGTCGAAGCTGTTTCCTCAGAGCCCTGTGAATTCTCCCTGAACACTCTGCTTCAGTGGACGCATTTCTCGCTGCATGTAGTGCTGAAAGGTGCTGTCCCACCCCCATGCACTCACACTTGTCCCTTCTAGTGCTGAAAGGTGCTGTCCAACCCCCATGCACTCACACTGGTCCCTTCTAGTGCTGAGAGGTGCTGTCCCACCCCCATGCCCTCACACTGGTCCCTTCTAGTGCTGAAAGGTGCTGTCCCACCCCCATGCACTCACACTGGTCCCTTCTAGTGCTGAGAGGTGCTGTCCCACCCCCTCACACTGGTCCCTTCTAGTGCTGAAAGGTGCTGTCCCACCCCCATGCCCTCACACTGGTCCCTTCTAGTGCTGAAAGGTGCTGTCCCACCCCCATGCCCTCACACTGGTCCCTTCTAGTGCTGAAAGGTGCTGTCCCACCCCCTCACACTGGTCCCTTCTAGTGCTGAAAGGTGCTGTCCCACCCCCATGCATTCACACTGGTCCCTTCTAGTGCTGAAAGGTGCTGTCCCACCCCCATGCACTCACACTCGTCCCTTCTAGTGCTGAAAGGTGCTGTCCCACCCCCATGCATTCACACTCGTCCCTTCTAGTGCTGAAAGGTGCTGTCCCACCCCCATGCCCTCACACTGGTCCCTTCTAGTGCTGAAAGGTGCTGTCCCACCCCCCTGCCCTCACACTGGTCCCTTCTAGTGCTGAAAGGTGCTGTCCCACCCCCTCACACTGGTCCCTTCTAGTACTGAAAGGTGCTGTCCCACCCCCATGCTCTCACACTGGTCCCTTCTAGTACTGAAAGGTGCTGTCCCACCCCCATGCTCTCACACTGGTCCCTTCTAGTGCTGAAAGGTGCTGTCCCACCCCCATGCATTCACACTCGTCCCTTCTAGTGCTGAAAGGTGCTGTCCCACCCCCATGCACTCACACTGGTCCCTTCTAGTGCTGAAAGGTGCTGTCCCACCCCCATGTCCCTTCCTCACACTGGTCCCTTCTAGTGCTGAAAGGTGCTGTCCCACCCCATGCCCTCACACTGGTCCCTTCTAGTGCTGAAAGGTGCTGTCCCACCCCCATGCCCTCACACTGGTCCCTTCTAGTGCTGAAAGGTGCTGTCCCACCCCCATGCCCTCACACTGGTCCCTTCTAGTGCTGAAAGGTGCTGTCCCACCCCCATGCACTCACACTCATCCCTTCTAGTGCTGAAAGGTGCTGTCCCACCCCCATGCACTCACACTGGTCCCTTCTAGTGCTGAAAGGTGCTGTCCCACCCCCATGCCCTCACACTGGTCCCTTCTAGTGCTGAAAGGTGCTGTCCCACCCCCTCACACTGGTCCCTTCTAGTGCTGAAAGGTGCTGTCCCACCCCCATGCCCTCACACTGGTCCCTTCTAGTGCTGAAAGGTGCTGTCCCACCCCCTCACACTGGTCCCTTCTAGTGCTGAAAGGTGCTGTCCCACCCCCATGCCCTCACACTGGTCCCTTCTAGTGCTGAAAGGTGCTGTCCCACCCCCATGCACTCACACTCGTCCCTTCTAGTGCTGAAAGGTGCTGTCCCACCCCCATGCCCTCACACTGGTCCCTTCTAGTGCTGAGAGGTGCTGTCCCACCCCCATGCCCCCTTCTAGTGCTGAAAGGTGCTGTCCCACCCCCTCACACTGGTCCCTTCTAGTGCTGAAAGGTGCTGTCCCACCCCCATGCCCTCACACTGGTCCCTTCTAGTGCTGAAAGGTGCTGTCCCACCCCATGCATCACACCCCTTCTAGTGCTGAAAGGTGCTGTCCCACCCCCTCACACTGGTCCCTTCTAGTGCTGAAAGGTGCTGTCCCACCCCCATGCCCTCACACTGGTACCTTCTAGTGCTGAGAGGTGCTGTCCCACCCCCATACTGGTCCCTTCTAGTGCTGAAAGGTGCTGTCCCACCCCCATGCACTCATACTGGTCCCTTCTAGTGCTGCTGGCTTATCAACCAGTACAGAGGGAAGATTAGGGTTCTGCCACAACACTAGTTTCTATGGGCTGTAACTATGAACATTGTGCATTGAGTTTTTTTGCCAGCAAAGCCCAATCTAGGGCTGTTTTCCAGTCACATCCATTGTCTTGCTTCCCTTTCAGTGTTTGATTATGTCTCTCCACAAGTCCATTGCTCCACGGACTGTATTTTTTAAATATTTTGTATTTATTTTACCTTTATTTAACTAGGCAAGTCAGTTAAGAACAAATTCTTATTTTCAATGACGGCCTAGGAACAGTGGGTTAACTGCCTGTTCAGGGGCAGAACGACAGATCTGTACCTTGTCAGCACGGGGATTTGAACTTGCAACCTTCCGGTTACTAGTCCAACGCTCTAACCACTAGGCTACCCTGCCGCCCCTCCACTCTAACCACTAGGCTACCCTGCCGCCCCTCCGCTCTAACCACTAGGCTACCCTGCCGCCCCTCCACTCTAACCACTAGGCTACCCTGCCGCCCCTCCGCTCTAACCACTAGGCTACCCTGCCGCCCCTCCGCTCTAACCACTAGGCTACCCTGCCGCCCCTCCGCTCTAACCACTAGGCTACCCTGCCTCCCCTCCGCTCTAACCACTAGGCTACCCTGCCGCCCCTCCACTCTAACCACTAGGCTACCCTGCCGCCCTCCACTCTAACCACTAGGCTACCCTGCCGCCCCTCCACTCTAACCAATAGGCTACCCTGCCGCCCTCCACTCTAACCACTAGGCTACCCTGCCGCCCCTCCACTCTAACCACTAGGCTACCCTGCCGCCCTAGGCTACCCCTCCACTCTAACCACTAGGCTACCCTGCCGCCCTCCACTCTAACCAATAGGCTACCCTGCTGCTAACCCTCCACTCTAACCACTAACCACTAGGCTACCCTGCCGCCCCCTCCACTCTAACCACTAGGCTACCTGCCGCCCTCCACTCTAACCACTAGGCTACCCTGCCGCCCCTCCACTCTAACCACTAGGCTACCCTGCCGCCCTCCACTCTAACCACTAGGCTACCCTGCCGCCCTCCACTCTAACCAATAGGCTACCCTGCCGCCCCTCCACTCTAACCACTAGGCTACCCTGCCGCCCCTCCACTCTAACCACTAGGCTACCTGCCGCCCCTCCACTCTAACCACTAGGCTACCCTGCCGCCCCTCCACTCTAACCACTAGGCTACCCTGCCACCCCTCCACTCTAACCACTAGGCTACCCTGCCGCCCCATGCAGCAGTTGTCTTTACTTCCATGTTGAATTTCTCTGCCATTTCTCTTATTATTATTGAATTCTCCTCCATTGTCACTGTACAATTTCTGGGTCGTGCCGTGCACACTTATCCAGGAACGAACGAAGTGCTTTATGATGTCACTGGGTTTCTTTGTATTCACAATGCTTCCAGCGCTGAAGCGTCTGAAGTGGTGGACAATGTGAAGGTACCACACACTTAGTTTGAGCTCATGTAGATCTACAACCACTGTTTCATTGTATTTGGAAGCCAGTGGCAAACCAACAGCTGGTCTGGGCTTAGGTTTGCTGTATTTCTGACATGTCTCACAACTGTGCTCTGTGTCCGTCAGAATCTCATTTTTACAAGGCCAGTCAAGTTCTTCCACACCGATCTCGACAAACCATTTTTGTATGAGCCTCGCTTTGTGCACGGGTGCATTGTCATGCTGATACAGGAAAGGGCCTTGCCCAAACGGTTGCAACAAAGTTGGATGCACAGAATCATCTAGAATGTCATTGTCATCATTAACTGTAGAGTTAAGATGTCCCTTCACTGGAACGAAGGGGCCTAACCTGAACCATGACACACAGCCCCAGACTATTACTCCTCCTCCACCTAACTTTACAGTTGGCACTATGCATTTGGGTAGGTAGTGTTCTCCTGGCATCCGCCAAACCCAGATGGTGAAGCGTGATTCATCACTCCAGATAATGTGTTTCCACCGATCCAGAGTCCAATGGCTGTGAGCTTTACGTGAAATTGCCACATTCTGCGTTCTAAATGTCAGATGTTGGATTTATAAAACATGCTTTTTTTTGTCTCCTGTCCTGGGGTAATTGTGTTTTGTGCAAATGCAATATATTTCTGTGTCCTGTCTCTCCAATATGCAGAATGTGCTCACCCCTGATGTGCTGAGCCCTGAGGAGGAAGCTGAGGAGGGCACAGTGTGTCTTAACTCTAACATCTCCCTCTCTCTCTCTCTCTCTCTCTCTCTCTCTCTCTCTGTGTGTTTCTGTGTCTCTCTCTCTGTGTGTGTCTCTGTCTCTCTCTCTGTCTCTCTCTCTCTCTCTCTCTCTCTCTCTCTCTCTCTCTCTGTCTCTCTCTCTCTCTCTCTCTCTCTCTCTCTCTCTCTCCAGTATGCAGAATGTTCTCTCTCCTCCAGGTCCAGAGAAGGAGGCTGAGGAGGAAACCACAGCTCAGGATCAGGAGAAAATGATCAACATATCCTATGAACTGGCTGCTGAGGCCTCCAAACGCAGCAAGCTGGTGGCAGGTACAGTACAACACAGTAAAACAGTACAGAACAGGATCACATAGGACAGGATAGTTTATTACAACACAGTAAAACAGTACAGAACATATACTAGAACATCTCCTGTGACCACTAGCCAGCCTCCGCCCAGCACCCTGCCCTGAACTTCAATCATTGTCGCTAGCCAGCCTCCGCCCAGCACCCTGCCCTGAACTTCAATCATTGTCGCTAGCCAGCCTCCGCCCAGCACCCTGTCCTGAACTTCAATCATTGTCGCTAGCCAGCCTCCGCCCAGCACCCTGCCCTGAACTTCAATCATTGTCGCTAGCCAGCCTCCGCCCAGCACCCTGTCCTGAACTTCAATCATTGTCGCTAGCCAGCCTCCGCCCAGCACCCTGTCCTGAACTTCAATCATTGTCGCTAGCCAGCCTCCGCCCAGCACCCTGTCCTGAACTTCAATCATTGTCGCTAGCCAGCCTCCGCCCAGCACCCTGTCCTGAACTTCAATCATTGTCGCTAGCCAGCCTCCGCCCAGCACCCTGTCCTGAACTTCAATCATTGTCGCTAGCCAGCCTCCGCCCAGCACCCTGCCCTGAACTTCAATCATTGTCGCTAGCCAGCCTCCGCCCAGCACCCTGCCCTGAACTTCAATCATTGTCGCTAGCCAGCCTCCGCCCAGCACCCTGTCCTGAACTTCAATCATTGTCGCTAGCCAGCCTCCGCCCAGCACCCTGCCCTGAACTTCAATCATTGTCACTAGCCAGCCTCCGCCCAGCACCCTGTCCTGAACTTCAATCATTGTCGCTAGCCAGCCTCCGCCCAGCACCCTGCCCTGAACTTCAATCATTGTCGCTAGCCAGCTACCACCCGGCAACTCTACCATGCTCCTTAGAGGCTGCTGCCCTATGTACATAGACATGGAATCACTGGTCACTTTAATAATGTTTACATACAGCTTTACTCATTTCATATGTATATACTGTATTCTGGTCAACATATACAGTGGGGCAAATAAGTATTTAGTCAGCCACCAATTGTGCAAGTTCTCCCACTTAAAAAGATGAGAGAGGCCTGTAATTTTCATCATAGGTACACTTCAACTGTGACAGACAAAATGAGAAACAAAATCCAGAAAATCACAATGTAGGATTTTAAATTTATTTATTTGCCAATTATGGTGGAAAATAAGTATTTAGTCAATAACAAAAGTTTATCTCAATACTTTGTTATATGCCCTTTGTTGGCAATGACAGAGGTCAAACGTTTTCTCTAAGTCTTCACAAGTTTTTCACACACTGTTGCTGGTATTTTGGCCCATTCCTCCATGCAGATCTCCTCTAGAGCAGTGATGTTTTGGGGCTATTGCTGGGCAACACGGACTTTCAACTCCCTCCAAAGATTTTCTATGGGGTTGAGATCTGGAGACTGGCTAGGCCACTCCAGGACCTTGAAATGCTTCTTACGAAGCCATTCCTTCTTTGCCCGAGTGGTGTGTTTGGGATCATTGTCATGCTGAAAGACCCATGCACGTTTCATCTTCAATACCCTTGCTGATGGAAGGAGGTTTTCACTCAAGATCTAACGATACATGGCCCCATTCATTCTTTCCTTTACACTGGTCCCTTTGCAGAAAAACACCCCCAAAGCATGATGTTTCCACCCCCATGCTTCACAGTTGCTCACCGTTCTTGTGATCATTTTGACCCCACGGAGTGTGATCTTGCGTGGAGCCCCAGATTGAGGGAGATTATCAGTGGTTAGCGCGCACTGCACCCGGCCCGCCACAGGAGTCGCTGGTGTGCGATGAGACAAGGACATCCCTACCGGCCAAGCCCTCCCTAACCCGGACGACGCTAGGCCAATTGTGCGTCGCCCCACGGTCCTCCCGGTCGCAGCCGGTTACGACAGAGACTGGGCGCGAACCCAGAGTCTCTGATGTCACAGCTGGCACTGCAGTACAGTGCCCTTAACCACTGTGCCACCCGGGAGGCCCTCACTTTGATTCTTGGTCAAATAGCCCTTACACAGCCTGGAGGTGTGTTGGGTCATTGTCCTGTTGAAAAACAAATGATAGTCCCACTAAGCGCACGCCAGATGGGATGGCGTATCGCTGCAGAATGCTGTGGTAGCCATGCTGGTTAAGTGTGCCTTCAATTCTAAACAAATCACAGACAGTGTCACCAGCAAAGCACACCCACACCATCACACCTCCTCCTCCATGCTTCACGGTGGGAACCACACATGTGGAGATCATCCATTCACCTACTCTGTGTCTCACAAAGACACGGCGGTTAGAACCAAAAATCTCAAATTTGGACTCATCAGACCAAAGGACAGATTTCCTCTGGTCTTATGTCCATTGCTCATGTTTCTTGCCCCAAGCAAGTCTCTTCTTATTATTTGTGTCCTTTAGTAGAGGTTTCTTTACAGCAATTCGATTCACGCAGTCTCCTCTGAACAGTTGATGTTGAGATGTATCTGTTACTTCAACTTTGTGAACAGTTGATGTTGATATGTATCTGTTACTTCAACTCTGTGAAGCATTTATTTGGGCTGAAATCTGAGGTGCAGTTAACTCTAATGAATTTATCCTCTGCAGCAGAGGTAACTCTGGGTCTCCCTTTCCTGTGGCGGTCCTCAAGAGAGCCAGTTTCATCATAGCGCTTGATGGTTTTTGCAACTGCACTTGAAGAAACTTTCAAAGTTCTTGAAATGTTCAGCATTGACTGACCTTCATGTCTTAAAGTAATGATGAACTGTCATTTCTCTTTGCTTATTTGAGCTGTTTTTGCCATAATATGGACTTGATCTTTTACCAAATAGGGCTATCTTCTGTATACCACCGCTACCTTGTCACAACACAACTGATTGGCTCAAACGCATTAAGAAGGAAAGAAAATCCACAAATGAACTTTTAACAAGGCACACCTGTTAATTGAAATTCATTCCAGGTGACTACCTCATGAAGCTGTTTGAGAGAATGCCAAGAGTGTACAATACTGTCATCAAGGCAAATGGTGGTTAATCTCAAATATAAAATATATTTAGATTTGTTTAACACTTTTTTGGTTACTACATGATTCCATATGTGTTATTTCGTAGTTTTGATGTCTTCTACAATGTAGAATAATATGTGTATGTGACCAATAACATCTGCTAAATATGTGTATGTGACCAATAAGATTTGATTTTGAGCTGGTTGCCGAGGCCTTCAGACACAACGTAGGACAGGATCGCAGAATAAGAACACAGCTTAGCAATTTGTCCAGTTTTGTTCATAATATGCAATCAATTCATGCTGTATATGTGACTTCATTTTTTCTTCAACTAATGTTCTATGCCACAGGATATAACATAGATTTGTTCGCATGCATAACATGACATAACATGCATAACATGACATAACATGCATAACATGACATAACATAACATGACATAACATGCATAACATGACATAACATAACATGTCATAACATGACATAACATGACATAACATGCATAACATAACATGACATAACATGACATAACATGACATAACATAACATGTCATAACATGACATAACATGACATAACATGCATAACATAACATGACATAACATGCATAACATGACATAACATGACATAACATGACATAACATGACATAACATAACATGACATAACATGACATAACATAACATGTCATAACATGACATAACATGCATAACATGACATAACATGCATAACATGACATAACAGTATTCATTTTTAAAATTTGATTTACCTCATTGATTTGCTTTACTTGTTTTGTCATTCACTCACTTTACTTTTTTTTAAGAATGAAAGAAGAAATGTAAACACCTTGTTTTTTCTCTGTGTCTGTGTGTGTGTGTGTGTACGGCTTGTGTCTGTACGTCGTGTGTGTCCATGTACATGGTGTGCGTCCTGTGTGGTTTGCAGTGCACAGCTTGTCATCCTCCTCACCTCCTCCTGAGCCCCAACCCTCCTCATCTCCACCTCCTAACACACAGCCCCCCCCCCAGCTCACTGATGGCTCCCACTTCATCTGTGTCTAGTAGTGGCAGCAGTAAGTGTGTGTAGGAACGCCCGTAAGAGTCTCCTCCCTGTTCAGTCTCTCCTCTCTGTTTGGTCTCTCCTCTCTGTTCAGTCTCTCCTCTCTGTTCAGTCTCTCCTCTCTGTTCGGTCTCTCCTCTCTGTTCGGTCTCTCCTCTCTGTTCAGTCTCTCCTCTGTTCAGTCTCTCCTCTCTGTTCAGTCTCTCCTCTGTTCAGTCTCTCCTCTGTTCAGTCTCTCCTCTCTGTTCAGTCTCTCTGTTCAGTCTCTCCTCTGTTCAGTCTCTCCTCTGTTCGGTCTCTCCTCTCTGTTCGGTCTCTCCTCTCTGTTCGCTCTCTCCTCTCTGTTCAGTCTCTCCTCTCTGTTCAGTCTCTCCTCTGTTCGGTCTCTCCTCTCTGTTGAGTCTCTCCTCTGTTCGGTCTCTCCTCTCTGTTCAGTCTCTCCTCTCTGTTCAGTCTCTCCTCTCTGTTCAGTCTCTCCTCTGTTCGGTCTCTCCTCTCTGTTGAGTCTCTCCTCTGTTCGGTCTCTCCTCTCTGTTCAGTCTCTCCTCTGTTCAGTCTCTCCTCTCTGTTCAGTCTCTCCTCTGTTCAGTCTCTCCTCTGTTCAGTCTCTCCTCTCTGTTCAGTCTCTCTGTTCAGTCTCTCCTCTGTTCAGTCTCTCCTCTGTTCAGTCTCTCCTCTGTTCAGTCTCTACTCTCTGTTCAGTCTCTCTGTTCAGTCTCTCCTCTGTTCAGTCTCTCCTCTGTTCGGTCTCTCCTCTCTGTTCAGTCTCTCCTCTCTGTTCAGTCTCTCCTCTGTTCAGTCTCTCCTCTGTTCAGTCTCTCCTCTGTTCAGTCTCTCCTCTCTGTTCAGTCTCTCTGTTCAGTCTCTCCTCTGTTCAGTCTCTCCTCTGTTCAGTCTCTCCTCTGTTCAGTCTCTCCTCTGTTCAGTCTCTCCTCTCTGTTCAGTCTCTCTGTTCAGTCTCTCCTCTGTTCAGTCTCTCCTCTGTTCAGTCTCTCCTCTGTTCAGTCTCTCCTCTCTGTTCAGTCTCTCTGTTCAGTCTCTCCTCTGTTCAGTCTCTCCTCTCTGTTCAGTCTCTCTGTTCAGTCTCTCCTCTGTTCAGTCTCTCTGTTCAGTCTCTCCTCTGTTCGATCTCTCCTCTGTTCGGTCTCTCCTCTCTGTTCGGTCTCTCCTCTCTGTTCAGTCTCTCCTCTCTGTTCAGTCTCTCCTCTGTTCGGTCTCTCCTCTCTGTTGAGTCTCTCCTCTCTGTTCAGTCTCTCCTCTCTGTTCGGTCTCTCCTCTGTTCAGTCTCTCCTCCCTGTTCAGTCTCTCCTCTGTTCAGTCTCTCCTCTCTGTTCAGTCTCTCCTCTGTTCAGTCTCTCCTCTGTTCAGTCTCTCCTCTCTGTTCAGTCTCTCCTCTCTGTTCAGTCTCTCCTCTGTTCAGTCTCTCCTCTATGTTCAGTCTCTCCTCTGTTCAGTCTCTTCTCTGTTCAGTCTCTCCTCTCTGTTCAGTCTCTCCTCTGTTCAGTCTCTCCTCTCTGTTCAGTCTCTCCTCTCTGTTCAGTCTCTCCTGTCTGTTCTGCCTCAAGCTCACTACATTTTTGACAGAAAACTAAGGCCTGTAAACTCCATGTTTCCAGTTGCTCTTCCTCTCTCTCTCCATCTCCCTCAAGCTTTCTCACTCTCTTTTCCTCGCTCTCTCTCTCCTTTTTAAAAAAATCTCTTTCTTTCCCTCTCTTTTTAGCCTTGGCCTCAATGAAGACCTACACGTGAGAAGACCTCTTCACTAGGACATGACACACCCAGCACAAAATCCAACAAACTGGACTGACAGACTGATGGCCCGCTAGACCACGCCATGCTCTGTTCAATCTATACCTTACTACAGTATGACATCACATCCTCCTGTGCCATGATGTCAGTTCATGTTGCCACATCCCCTACCTTTAACATCACCACCACTTTCCTCTCTTCTCCCCCCTACTCTCCATGTTATCACCCTTCTCCCCCCTACTCTCCATGTTATCACCCTTCTCCCTCCCCCTACTCTCCATGTTATCACCCTTCTCCCCCCCCTCACCTACTCTCCATGCTATCACCCTTCTCCCCCCTCAGCTACTCCCCCTACTCTCCATGTTATCACCCTTCTCCCCCTACTCTCCATGTTATCACCCTTACCCCCCTACTCTCCATGTCATCACCCTTACCCCCCTACTCTCCATGTCATCACCCTTACCCCCCTACTCTCCATGTTATCACCCTTCTCCCCCTCAGCTACTCTCCATGTTATCACCCTTCCCCCCCTCTCCATGTTATCACCCTTACCCCCCTACTCTCCATGTTATCACCCTTACCCCCCCCCCCCTACTCTCCATGTTATCACCCCCTACTCTCCATGTTATCACCCCCCTACTCTCCATGTTATCACCCCCCTACTCTCCATGTTATCATACCCCCCCTACTCTCCATGTTATCACCCTTACCCCCCTACTCTCCATGTCATCCCTTACCCCCCTACTCTCCATGTCATCACCCTTACCCCCCTACTCTCCATGTTATCACATTTCATCTTTGCAACAATGAGACAATAGTAAGGCATCGATACTGTTGCATTTAGGATATAATTAGTTCCATTGCCGTTATTTCTATAGTTTGGAGTTGATGATTGTGATTGAATATTGTCTGATGGTTAAGGGTGTGTTCAGAGCATAAGGCCTGAATCCTGCTGTGATGACTTCTTCCTTCCCCCGGGAAAAGACTGTCACATGTTCCTCACACACAGACACAGTAATGCCAATAACTTTTTCACAGTTCAGCTTGGTTTTATAACTATTTCAGTTCATTTAAGTTCAAAAAAAAAAAATAGATATATTTTTTAGTTCACAACACTGCATATTTTAGTAATTCAAAATCCAGTGTACAAAACCATTTCTGTTTTATATGTCTAAATATACAAGAGACAAATATAGTTGATTTATAGATTTTGAAGAACGTGCCACTTTATTGTTGCGGAGGAGGATGGGATGAGATTTGTAATATTTTTTCTGGTTGGTTGTAATTATATTTATACGTCGGATCTTCTGCAGTTCCCCGTCTGCACCCGAATGGCACCGTATTCCCTATGTAGTGCACTACTTTGTATCAGGGCCTATAGGACTCTGGTCAAAAGGAGTGCACTACTTTGTATCAGGGCCTATAGGACTCTGGTCAAAAGGAGTGCACTACTTTGTATCAGGGCCTATAGGACTCTGGTCAAAAGGAGTGCACTACTTTGTATCAGGGCCTATAGGACTCTGGTCAAAAGCAGTGCACTACTTTGTATCAGGGCCTATAGGACTCTGGTCAAAAGGAGTGCACTACTTTGTATCAGGGCCTATAGGACTCTGGTCAAAAGCAGTGCACTACTTTGTATCAGGGCCTATAGGACTCTGGTCAAAAGGAGTGCACTACTTTTGTATCAGGGCCTATAGGACTCTGGTCAAAAGGAGTGCACTACTTTGTATCAGGGCCTATAGGACTCTGGTCAAAAGGAGTGCACTACTTTGTATCAGGGCCTATAGGACTCTGGTCAAAAGGAGTGCACTACTTTGTATCAGGGCCTATAGGACTCTGGTCAAAAGGAGTGCACTACTTTGTATCAGGGCCTATAGGACTCTGGTCAAAAGTAGTGCACTACTTTGTATCAGGGCCTATAGGACTCTGGTCAAAAGGAGTGCACTACTTTGTATCAGGGCCTATAGGACTCTGGTCAAAAGTAGTGCACTACTTTGTATCAGGGCCTATAGGACTCTGGTCAAAAGGATTGCACTACTTTGTATCAGGGCCTATAGGACTCTGGTCAAAAGGAGTGCACTACTTTTGTATCAGGGCCTATAGGACTCTGGTCAAAAGGAATGCACTACTTTGTATCAGGGCCTATAGGACTCTGGTCAAAAGGAGTGCACTACTTTTGTATCAGGGCCTATAGGACTCTGGTCAAAAGGAGTGCACTACTTTGTATCAGGGCCTATAGGACTCTGGTCAAGAGGAGTGCACTACTTTTGTATCAGGGCCTATAGGACTCTGGTCAAAAGGAGTGCACTACTTTTGTATCAGGGCCTATAGGACTCTGGTCAAAAGGAGTGCACTACTTTTGTATCAGGGCCTATAGGACTCTGGTCAAAAGGAGTGCACTACTTTGTATCAGGGCCTATAGGACTCTGGTCAAAAGGAGTGCACTACTTTTGTATCAGGGCCTATAGGACTCTGGTCAAAAGGAGTGCACTACTTTTGTATCAGGGCCTATAGGACTCTGGTCAAAAGGAGTGCACTACTTTGTATCAGGGCCTATAGGACTCTGGTCAAAAGGAGTGCACTACGTAGTAAGGAACAGGGTGCCGTTTTGGACGCAAACCCTGTCACACTGTTGTTGCCGACACACGTGAATGTTTTGGCTTTAAAAAAAAAAAAAGAGATGCTTCGTTTTTGTTTTTCTATTGCTGAGAAGAGAAGAGATATATTTAAAAATGTTTTCAGACCGAGGTTTGGTTTTTAAGAAGTCTATTTTGCGACTAATTGGTTTTGGGGTGTCCTGGGAACAGAAAGACAAAGGAATAGGATAGCACATGTAAAAAGCAATAAGCAGATGGTTTTGTTTAAGGCTGTCTCCCAAATGGCACTCTGCTTCCTATAAAGTGCCCTACTTTTGACCACATCCCCTATGGGCCATGGCACCCTATTCCCTAAATAGCCCTATGGGCCCTGGTTAAAAGGAGTGCACTATAAAGGGAAAATGGTGTCATTTGGGACACGGGATAGGTTTTAGTGTACAAACTGTAATTACCAAAATGAAGTTGTTTGTGTATATAGTGTACGGTACGGTACGCATTGTGTATTTATCGGGGGTTGGAACCGGTTCAGGGAACAGAACCAAAAACTGGAAAAGAACAACATTTTTCGAGGGAACGAGAACCAAGAACGAAAGTTATCTATTCTGTTCCGGAACAGAACCATTCTGTTCCGGAACCATTTTAAAAGCATGGGAACCGTTTGATAAAATGATTTTATGTTCAGGGCATTTTTTTCCCAGTTTCACACACAAAAATAAAATAAAAAATGCAACAAAGCACCTACTGTATGCAAAGCCCTCAGCGCTGTCACTCAGAAACGTATTCCAGTGTCTGTCTTCCTAATGCCTTCCTGCTGCCTTCCTGCCAACTGAAAATCTTTGCCAGTGTGTAGGCCTAACCTACCTCTAACCTTCCCCCTCCCTCCAAAGCATGCATATACATAATCTACTGTAGCTACTGACGTTACAGGCGTGATTCAGAAATTAAAGGGAAATTATTTTTTATTAGAGAACAATGGGATTAACTTTTTCAATAGTAGTTAAGGATACTATAATTATCACATTTCATATTGGATTTATGAACATCAAAAATATGTTGTTGTTTTTGTATTCTGGTGCTGCTCTGCACACACAAGCTTGTTAGCTAGCTAGCAAGTGCTTTCCAGAAACCCAGCCTTAACAGAAACCAAAGCCATTCCTCTGTAGGCTTCATGCCCAGCGCTCTCCTCACCCGCAACGTTCCAGAAACCCAGCCTTAACAGAAACCAAAGCCATTCCTCTGTAGGCTTCATGCTCTCTTCACCCACAATGTTTCAGTTGCATGTTGCTCCCTACACTACACTTTGTCTGTCCAATGCATTTATACCGAACAAAAATATAAACGCGACATTCAACAATTTTATTGATTTTACGGAGTTACAGTTCACATGAGGAAATCAGTCAATTTAAATAAATTCATTAGACCCTAAGTATGGATTTCACATGACTGGGAATAAAGATATGCATCACAGATACCTTATAAAATGGGCCTCAGGATCTCGTCACTGTATTTTTGTGCATTCAAATTGCCATAGATAAAACGCAATTGTGTTCATTGCACGTAGTTTATGCCTGCCCATACCATAACCCCACCGCCACCAGGGGGCACTCTGGCCTTTTATTGTCCCCAGCACAAGGTGCACCTGTGTAATGATCATGCTGTTTAATCAGCTTCTTGATATGCCACACCTGTCAGGTGAATGGATTATCTTGGGAAAGGATAAAGGCTCACTAACAGACATGTAAACAAGTTTGTGCACAAAATTTGAGACAAATACATTTTATTGTGAGTATGGACATTTTCGGGTATCTTTTATTTCAGCTCATGAAACATGGGACCAACACTTTACATGTTGCGTTTATATTTTTGTTCAGTGTACATTCTGTAGCAGGCCTGCTCCATAGCAAAGCTCCTCTATCCATTGGTGAAGTCATTTAAATGAAAAAAATACATTTTGATTTCAGAGGTTTAAAAAGGAACAGAAAGGAACGATATAAAACATAACTTTTTGGGGGGTTCGAACCGGTTCAGAATTGTATTTTGCTGGTCAGAACAGTGGAACAGAACAAAAAGGAAAAAAAATGGTTCTGTTCACAACAAACGATTGGAAAATAATTTAGGTTCCAACCCCTGGTATAAACTGTACCGCGGTACATTGTGTATTAGTGCTGAGCGATTAGTGCTTTTTGAGTTTGGTTCGGTTAGATTATATGGGGGGGGGGAATCCGTTTTGGATTTCACTTTCGATAATTTTTTTAGTCATTATGTGGGTTGAAGGCTGTATCAATACAGAATAAAACAATCAATACAAGTCCCATGATGGTAGTGACTGACCATTCCTGCTTATCACTTATTCACCATTATTTTTTCACATTACTTTACTTAAATTGTTCTGTATATTACATTAGTTTTCATTGATGACTTTATTATTTCATTCCAAGTCATCATCTCATCTCTGTAGAGCTGTTGTTGCCTGTTGTCTGACAAAATCACTATTTTTGTAGTTCTTAAAAGTAAATAAGGCATACTTAAAAATACATTTTAAAAAGTAGAATAAATAGTTTTCCCCTATCAGGACCTCCTAGTCGCGGGCACAAAAGCATGTTATGGTTCTAATCATAGAACTACATATAGAATCCCCTTTAATTCAATAGGATCTCTGTGGGCCTAGTCGTAAAGACTTTTAACATGTATCACCTTTATGCTGTGGCATAATGTCTGCTCCACACAGACTGGACAAGTAGGCGCGCAATGGATTATGGTCATTGTAGTTAATTACCACGTTTTCTGCACTAAACTATAGAATATTGGCCTGTTGGAAACTACAACTCCATACTACAGTACATCGCACAGGTCGGACATGAGCTGTTTTATCTCTAGAGAAATTGCATAGAGCTCACAGGGAGAGAAAAAAATGAGGGGGAAAAAATGAAATTCAAATAATTGAACCGAAGTCGGTCAATTCGTTTTTTTTTTAAACGTACGTTTTGGTTAATCGCTCAGCACTTGTGTATATACTGTACCACAGTACTGTAGTACGCAGTACAGAGAGAAGAGGATTGGAGGGTGTAGGATATACATCCATAACAGGCTACTACTACATTATATTTAGAGTTGATGATATTACAATATTTATATCCCATGTGTTTTATATGATGTTAAATAAATGTTATTGTTCTTACACATTTGATGTGTGGGGTGTGGTGATTGTAAAAGAGTGGACTGGATGCTACTCCGTATTAGAAACTAGCAAATATGTTTTATTGACAATGAGCATAGTATTTCCCCATCCCAAAATACTTTATATTGGCCCCTAAATGTTGCTGTTAATAAAGTTGTGGATTGAATATATCCTGCCTAAGTGCTTTTCGTAGAGTTATATTCAGTTTGCACACCTATTGTGTGTTTCCAGGTTTATTGAGAAAGAAAAAATCGACAGTGTTCATAAAAAAAAGAAAATAATTCCAGCACACTGGCGATCAAGAATGCTCCACAAACATCTGGATGAATCTCTCAGCAACTCTGATGATCTGGGTAAGATTATGTATTTTTTTGAACGGGTACTAGGTTCTGGGATGTTATGATAAGCATTATAGAGATTATTATAGGTCGTAAATGTAATCGCAAAAGGAATAGATTTCCATGAGACAAATGTCGGTATTGTGTAGTTGATATCTGTAGAATGTTAACGTCAGAGGTCCAAAGGAAATCCCTGTTCAAAACTAAAGCAGTAGCACTACCGTGTGGTCACAGAGGAGAACACTGATCTGTACTGGCATTTGTAATCATTTGCAATTGTAACAGTTCCCATCAAATATACATTTTTCAACAGGCCATGTGGGTTCATCGGGGATCACCCCATTGGCTCTAATCCAGTTTAGATGTGATTTATTTAAACGAGATTATTTTAGGATTCTGAGTGACGCAGCGGTCTAATGAGTTGCATCGCGGTGCTCGAGGCGTCACTACAGACTCGGGTTACGATCTCGGGCTGTATCACAACCGGCCGTGGTCGGGAGTCCCATAGTGCGGCGCACAATTGACCCGGTGTAGGCCGTAATTGTAAATAAGAATTTGTTCTGAAACTGATTTGCCTAGTTAAATAATGGTGAACAAAAATATATAGTGGTTTGCAAACCCGTGATTTCTCCCAACAGGTGGAACGCTTCAGTGAGTGAAAATACGTTGTTCTGCAACGCTTCTGTCCAACGTGTACACCGCGCAGGACACGCGTGGTGAAAATAGTCATTGGTGTTCAGTAAAAATGACTACCGCTTCTTCTGAAATGCAAGCTCCCGCATTGAGCGAGGAAAACAGTGAAACGCTTACAGAAAAGACCAAGGAGGAAAAGCAACCGGACACCGTTTCAGATCTGTTAGGAGCGTAGACGCACTGCTGAACATGGAAGTAAGGGTAGCGGAATGCGGGCAAGACGGAGAGGAAGGGGACGTGAAACCTGCTGCAGAGGCAGATGAGGAGGCTGCGAAAGCGGTGGCGGTGACAGGCGACAACAGTCGCACAAGCAACAGGGGTCGTAGATGATGATGGTCATGAAGAAAAGACGATGGGATGCAAACTTGCTAAACAGATGAGGATTGCTCGGACCCTGAGAAACAGAGTAGCCTAGTGGACGGTGGTGAGAATAGCGAGACAGTTGAAGACACGGCGAAGGAAAGTAAACCAGAAGAACAGCGAGAGGAGAGCAAGTCGCCCGTTGCAGTGAGTGACTGTGTGGGAAAAAGCAAAGTCCGTGACGATGCTCCGGAGCCCGGGCAGGAGCAAACAAGCACCAGAGGTGGGGACCGCGAGGAGCTGGCGGTGGGAGACGAGCACCAGAGGTGGGGACCGCGAGGAGCTGGCGGTGGGAGACGAGCACCAGAGGTGGGGACCGCGAGGAGCTGGCGGTGGGAGACGAGCACCAGAGGTGGGGACCGCGAGGAGCTGGCGGTGGGAGACGAGCACCAGAGGTGGGGACCGCGAGGAGCTGGCGGTGGGAGACAAGCGGACCGCGAGGGACCGCGAGGAGCTGGCGGTGGGAGACGAGCACCAGAGGTGGGGACCGCGAGGAGCTGGCGGTGGGAGACAAGCGGACCGCGAGGGACCGCGAGGAGCTGGCGGTGGGAGACGAGCACCAGAGGTGGGGACCGCGAGGAGCTGGCGGTGGGAGACAAGCGGACCGCGAGGGACCGCGAGGAGCTGGCGGTGGGAGACGAGCACCAGAGGTGGGGACCGCGAGGAGCTGGCGGTGGGAGACAAGCGGACCACGAGGGACCGCGAGGAGCTGGCGGTGGGAGACAAGCGGAGGGCCAGCGTAGAGATGTCATCATCGGACGGAGAGCCACTCAGCCGGATGGATTCAGAGGACAGGTTGGTACTTGGTAAACTAAACAATTTCAAGATAAATGTTTGGAACACGGTGTTAATTTGTTTCATTTCCCCCAGGCTCTCAAACAAATAAGCTCACAGGAATGCTGACAGTGTCTACAGTTGAGGCTACAATTTTTCCAATAACTAGTTGCTGGTGCTTTGATCAGCTCAGCTACGTTGTTGCTATGCAGATGTGGTGTCCTCCTTCCCGCTGCTGGGTCACAATCATATGGTGAAGGGATTTGTTAATGATTTGTGAAGCCTATGCGGAGTGTTGGCTACAAAACATTAGTAACACTTGCTCTTTCCACGACATAGACTGACCAGGTGAAAGCTACTATCCCTTATTGGGACAGGTTAAATCAGGATGTTTAAGCCTTGAGACAATCGAGACATGGATTGTGTATGTGTTCCGTTCAGAGGGTGAATGGTCAATATAAAAGATTTAAGTGCCTTTGAACCGGTGTATGGTAGTAGATGCCAGACGCACCAGTTTGAGTGAGTCAACAACTGCAACACTGCTGGGTTTGTCAATGTCAACATTTTCCCATGTTTGTTTATCAAGAATGGTCCAATGACCAGTGGTTGAAAACAGGTCATTGATGAAAGAGGACAAAGGAGGCAGACGGGCTACAGGTAGTCAACTGACAGTCCAGTACAACATTGGTGCCCAAAGACCCATAGAAGAATGCACAACTCGTCGTACCTTGACACCGTACCTTGACACCGCACCTTGACACCGTACCTTGACACCGCACCTTGACACTGTACCTTGACACTGTACCTTGACACCGTACCTTGACACCGTACCTTGACACCGTACCTTGACACCGTACCTTGACACCGTACCTTGACACCGTACCTTGACACCGTACCTTGACACCGTACCTTGACACCGTACCTTGACACCGTACCTTGACACCGTACCTTAACACTGTACCTTGACACCGTACTGACACCGTACCTTGACACCGTACCTTGACACCGTACCTTGACACCGCACCTTGACACCGTACCTTAACACCGTACCTTAACACTGTACCTTGACACCGTACCTTAACACTGTACCTTGACACCGTACCTTAACACTGTACCTTGACACCGTACCTTAACACCGTACCTTGACACCGCACCTTGACACCGTACTGACACCGTACTGACACCGTACCTTGACACCGCACCTTGACACCGTACCTTGACACCGTACTGACACCGCACCTTGACACCGTACTGACACCGTACCTTGACGCCGCACCTTGACACCGTACTGACACCGCACCTTGACACCGTACTGACACCGCACCTTGACACCGTACTGACACCGCACCTTGACACCGCACCTTGACACCGTACTGACACCGCACCTTGACACCGTACTGACACCGTACCTTGACACCGTACCTTGACACCGCACCTTGACACCGCACCTTGACACCGCACCTTGACACCGTACCTTGACACCGTACCTTGACACCGTACCTTGACACCGTACTGACACCGCACCTTGACACCGTACCTTGACACCGCACCTTGACACCGTACCTTGACACCGCACCTTGACACCATACCTTGACACCGTACCTTGACACCGCACCTTGACACCGTACCTTGACACCGTACCTTGACACCGTAGACACTAGAGGTCGACCGATTAATCGGAATGGCCAATTAATTAGAGCCGATTTCAAGTTTTTATAACAATCGGTAATCTGCCTTTTTGGACTGCGTGGCATGCTGACCACCTGTTACTCCACGAGGAGACTGCGTGGAGGCTGACTACCTGTTACTCCATGAGGAGACTGCGTGGCAGGCTGACCACCTGTTACTCCACGAGGAGACTGCGTGGCAGGCTGACTACCTGTTACTCCACGAGGAGACTGCGTGGCAGGCTGACTACCTGTTACTCCACGAGGAGACTGCGTGGCAGGCTGACCACCTGTTACTCCACGAGGAGACTGCGTGGCAGGCGGATCACCTGTTACTCCACGAGGAGACTGCGTGGCAGGCTGACTACCTGTTACTCCACGAGGAGACTGCGTGGCAGGCTGACTACCTGTTACTCCACGAGGAGACTGCGTGGCAGGCTGACCGCCTGTTACTCCACGAGGAGACTGCGTGGCAGGCTGATCACCTGTTATGTGAGTGCAGCGTCAAAAGGAGACAAGGTAAGTTGCTAGCTAGCATTGTCTTATAAAAAACAATCAATCTTCACATAATCACTAGTTAACTACACATGGTTGATGATATTACTAGGTTAACTAGTTTGTCCTGCGTTGCATATAATCAATGTGGTGCCTGTTAATTTATCATCCAATCACAGCCTACTTCAACTTCGCCAAACGGGGGATGATTTAACAGAAGCGCATTTTCGAGAAAAAAAAGCACAATCGTTGCACGAATGTACCTACCCATAAACATCAATGCCTTTCTTAAAATCAATACACAGAAGTATATATTTTTAAACCTGCATATTTAGTTACAAAAAGTGCATGTTAGCAGGCAATATTAACTAGGGAAATTGTGTCACTTCTCTTGCGTTCAGTGCAAGCAGAGTCAGGGTATATGCAGCAGTTTGGGCCGCCTGGCTCGTTGCAAACTGTGTTTCTTCCTAACAAAGACCGTAATTAATTTGCCAGAATTGTACATAATTATGACATAACATTGAAGGTTGTGCAACGTTACAGCAACATTTAGACTTTAGGGATGCGACCCGTTAGATAAAATACGGAACGGTTCCGTATTTCACTGAAAAAATCTACGTTTTATTTTCGAAATGATAGTTTCTGGATTTGACCATATTAAAGACCTAAGGCTCATATTTCTGTGTGTTTATTATAATTAAGTCTATGATTTCATATTTGATAGAGCAGTCTGAGCGGTGGTAGGCAGCAGCAGGCTCGTAAGCTTTAATTCAAACAGCACTTTACTGCGTTTTGCCAGCAGCTTTTAGCAATGCTTGAGGCACACCGCTGTGTATGACTTCAAGCCAATCAACTCCTGAGATTAGACTGGCAATACTAAAGTACCTATTAGAACATCCAATAGTCAAATGTATATGAAATACAAATGGTATAGAGAGAAATAGTCGACGCGTCATAATTCCTATAACTACAACCTAAAAATTCTTAACAGGGAATATTGACGACTCATGTTAAAAGGAACCACCAGCTTTCATATGTTCTCATGTTCTGAGCAAGGAACTTAAACGTTAGCTTTCTTACATGGCACATATTGCACTTTTACTTTCTTCTCCAACACTTTGTTTTGGCATTATTTAAACCAAATTGAACATGTTTCATTATTTATTTGAGACTACAAAGATTTTATCTATATACTATATTAAGTTCAAATAAAAGTGTTCATTGTTCATTATTACAAATATATATATATAAAAATCTAATCGGTATCGGCTTTTTTTGGTCCTCCAATAATCGGTATTGGTATCGGTGTTAAAAAATCCTCATCAGTCGACCTCTAGTAGACACCGTACCTTGATACGAATGGGTTACGGCAGCCGAAGACCTTACACAAGTCCACTTCTTCCAGATAAAACAAGAAAGTGTGGTTGCAGTGGGCTAAGGAACAAAAACACTGGAGAAATGGAAAAACATTGTCTGGTCTGATGAGTCCTGGTTCCTGCTGATTGGAGGACTAGGGTATGGAGAGAACCACAGGAGTACATCCACCATGCCGCGTGTCAACATTGCAGGGTGGTGGCGTGTGTTTTCATGACACACATTGGGGCACTGATAAAAGTGGAGCAACGTTTGAATGCCACAGGAAGTCTGAACATCATTGCCAATCAGGTACATCCCTTCATGACAGTGGATTTGTTTTTCAGACGGATAACGCCCCAGGGCACAAGGCTTGTACAGGAATGGTTCCACAAACATGATAGTGACTTCAGCTTACTGCAGTGGCCAGACACCAGATCTGTGGGATGAGGCGGAACGAGCTATTCAGAGTAGAGATCTGCAACCACAACCGTGGGATGCGATGGAGACAACCCGGTGTTATGCTTTCGACACCTTGTAGAGTCCATGACCCGACGACTTGAGGCTGTTCTGGGGGCAAAAGGGGGGGGGGGGGTGCAACTAAATATTTGGAAGGTGTTCCTAATGTTTTGTACACTCGGTGTATCTGCACGTCTTTATAAACGGGTAATGCATACTTCATTTAGCTTTTAGTCGTTTTGATTGAAACAAATATGTGCACTTTCATCTTGTAAATATCAACTGTGCCTCTGTTCTGTTCGTTCAGGCTGGAAGTCTGTTTTGCTTGACCGTTGCATTTGAATCAAGTGCTCGAATGTGTATCTTAAAACCCCCTGAAATGGTATGAGGGGCCAATTAGCAGCAGCAACGGCAGGTGACACACAGGCAGTCTGTTCAAGTACAATCGGGCTTCCAGACTTTACATAGGTTGCTTTAGACAGGCAGCCCAATTCGTTGGACCAATCAGATCAGCTTTGAAAAATATCTGATGTGAAAAGATCTTATGTGATTGGTCAAAAGACCCATTAGTGGATACAATATCAGAATGGGGCTGCCTGTGTAAATGCAGACTATATTCACAGCTGCACCTGTTCCTCATCGTCTGGCATGTTTAGCTTGTCAGAATAAAGACCTCTTGTTCACTAGATGGTTGTCTGATAGACTCACATTGAGATGTGTTATGGTGTATTTACATTTACATTTAAGTCATTTAGCAGACGCTCTTATCCAGAGCGACTTACAAATTGGTGCATTCACCTTATGACATCCAGTGGAGCAGCCACTTTACAATAGTGCATCTAAATATTTTAAGGGGGTGAGGGATTACTTTATCCTATCCTAGGTATTCCTTAAAGAGGTGGGGTTTCAGGTGTCTCCGGAAGGTTGATTGACTGGGCTGAGGGAGTTTGTTCCACCATTGGGGGGCCAGACAGCGAACAGTTTTGACTGGGCTGAGCGGGAACTGTACTTCCTCAGTGGAGAGGCGAGCAGGCCAGAGGTGGATGAACGCAGTGCCCTTGTTTGGGTGTAGGGCCTGATCAGAGCCTGGAGGTACTGAGGTGCCGTTCCCCTCACAGCTCCATAGGCAAGCACCATGGTCTTGTAGCGGATGCGAGCTTCAACTGGAAGCCAGTGGAGAGAGCGGAGGAGCGGGGTGACGTGAGAGAACTTGGGAAGGTTGAACACCAGACGGGCTGCGGCGTTCTGGATGAGTTGTAGGGGTTTAATGGCACAGGCAGGAGCCCAGCCAACAGCGAGTTGCAGTAATCCAGACGGGAGATGACAAGTGCCTGGATTAGGACCTGCGCCGCTTCCTGTGTGAGGCAGGGTCGTACTCTGCGGATGTTGTAGAGCATGAACCTACAGGAACGGGCCACCGCCTTGATGTTAGTTGAGAACGACAGGGTGTTGTCCAGGATCACGCCAAGGTTCTTAGCGCTCTGGGAGGAGGACACAGTGGAGTTGTCAACCGTGATGGCGAGATCATGGAACGGGCAGTCCTTCCCGGGAGGAAGAGCAGCTCCGTCTTGCCGAGGTTCAGCTTGAGGTGGTGATCCGTCATCCACACTGATATGTCTGCCAGACATGCAGAGATGCGATTCGCCACCTGGTCATCAGAAGGGGGAAAGGAGAAGATTAATTGTGTGTCGTCTGCATAGCAATGATAGGAGAGACCATGTGAGGTTATGACAGAGCCAAGTGACTTGGTGTATAGCGAGAATAGGAGAGGGCCTAGAACAGAGCCCTGGGGGACACCAGTGGTGAGAGCACGTGGTGAGGAGACGGATTCTCGCCACGCCACCTGGTAGGAGCGACCTGTCAGGTAGGACGCAATCCAAGCGTGGGCCGCGCCGGAGATGCCCAACTTGGAAAGGGTGGAGGGTTTACATCAGAATGATGACCGTGTGTCTCTCTCTCTGTGTGTCTCTCTCTCTGTGTCTCTGTCTCTCTCTGTGTCTCTCTCTCTGTGTGTCTCTCTCTCTCTGTGTCTCTCTGTCTCTCTCTGTGTCTCTCTGTCTCTCTCTGTGTCTCTCTGTCTCTCTCTGTGTCTCGCTGTGTCTCTCTGTCTCTCTCTGTGTCTCTCTGTCTCTCTCTGTGTCTCGCTGTGTCTCTCTGTCTCTCTCTGTGTCTCTCTGTCTCTCTCTCTCTCTCTCTGTGTCTCTCTGTCTCTCTCTCTCTCTCTCTCTCTCTCTCTCTCTCTCTGTCTCTCTCTGTGTCTCGCTGTGTCTCTCTGTCTCTCTCTCTGTGCTCTCTCTCTCTCTCTCTCTCTCTCTCTCTCTCTGTCTCTCTGTCTCTCTCTCTCTCTCTCTCTCTCTCTCTCTCTCTCTGTCTCTCTGTCTCTGTCTCTCTCTCTCTCTGTCTCTCTGTCTCTGTCTCTCTCTCTCTCTCTTTCTCTCTCTCTCTGTCTCTCTCTCTCTCTCTCTCTCTCTCTCTCTGTCTCTCTGTCTCTGTCTCTCCTCTCTCTCTCTCTCTCTCTCTCTCTGTCTCTGTCTCTCCTCTCTCTGTCTCTCTCTGTGTCTCTGTCTCTCTCTGTCTCTCTCTCTCTCTCTCTCTCTCTCTCTCTCTCTCTCTGTCTCTGTCTCTCCTCTCTCTGTCTCTCTCTGTGTCTCTGTCTCTCTCTGTCTCTCTCTCTCTCTGTCTCTCTCTCTGTCTCTGTCTCTCTCCTCTCTCTGTCTCTCTCTGTGTCTCTCTCTCTCTCTCTCTCTGTCTCTGTCTCTCTCTGTGTCTCGCTGTCTCTCTCTCTCTCTCTCTCTCTCTCTGTCTCTCTCTGTGTCTCTCTGTGTCTCTCTCTCTGTGTCTCTCTCTCTGTGTCTCTCTCTGTGTCTCTCTCTGTGTCTCTCTCTGTGTCTGTCTCTCTCTGTCTCTCTCTGTGTCTCTCTCTCTCTCTCTCTCTCTCTCTCTCTCTGGCTCTCTGTCTCTCTGTCTCTGTCTCTCTCCTCTCTCTCTCTCTCTCTCTCTCTCTGTCTCTCTGTGTCTCTCTGTGTCTCTGTCTCTCTGTGTCTCTCTGTGTCTCTGTCTCTCTGTGTCTCTCTCTCCTCTCTCTCTCTCTGTCTCTCTCTCTCTCTCTCTCTCTCTGTCTCTCTCTCTCTCTCTCTGTGTCTCTGTCTCTCTCTGTGTCTCTCTGTGTCTGTCTGTGTCTCTCTGTGTCTCTCTCTCTCTGTCTCTCTCTGTGTCTCTCTCTCTCTCTCTGTGTCTCTCTGTGTCTGTCTCTCTGTGTCTCTGTCTCAGTATCAGCAGTACCCTGATGGACATGAGAGCACGGTATCCAGCGGACGCTCCACCCCTGCCATGATGAACGAGCAGGACAGGGCCACTCCAGTACCAAGGGCCAGGCAGTGGGGAACAGCTGCTGCTGGGACCAATGTGGCCTCTGTTTCACCTGCAGCCCAGACCTGTCTGAACACATCAGGGGCCTGCACGTCGACGGACAGAGAGGAGGGGTGGGTAGTATCAGGAACCAGGACAAAATACGGTTGTGTTCATTTGGGAGAAAACCTTTTGAAACTGAATAAAACAGGAAGGCACTAGCTGGACTTAAACCATCGTTTTAAACTGGTTTGCTACTTTTGGCCCTGATGAACATGACCCAGGCTTCTTTATATCAGATCAAATTTGATGACCAATTTATGCAGAAATCCAGGTATTTCCAAAGTTCACATATACTTTTTCTTGCCGCTGTAAATCAAAACTGGGTGGTTTCTGGATGGGGGTTGTTGTCCATTAGTTTACTCTAAGTAGGGGAGGGGTGGTAGGGTTAGGGAGAAATAAACTCTCTCCTCATCACCATCTCCAACTCTCTCTCTCCCCCATCCTCAACTCTCTCTCCCCCTATCTCTAACTCTCCCCCCCATCTCTCTCTCTCTCCCCCATCTCCATCTCTCTCTTTCTCTCTCTCCCCCATCACTAACTCTCTCCCCCCATCTCCAACTCCCTCTCTAACTCCCTCTCTCCCTCATCTCCATCTCTTCTCTCTCTCCCCCCATCTCCAACTCCCTCTCTAACTCTCTCCCCCATCTCCATCTCTCTCTTTCTCTCTCTCCCCCATCACTAACTCTCTCCCCCATCTCCAACTCCCTCTCCCCCCATCTCTCTCTCTCTCTCTCCCCCATCTCCATCTCTCTCTTTCTCTCTCTCCCCATCACTAACTCTCTCCCCCATCTCCAACTCCCTCTCTAACTCCCTCTCTCCCCCATCTCCATCTCTCTCTTTCTCTCTCTCCCCCCGTCACTAACTCTCTCCCCCATCTCCAACTCCTCTCTAACTCCCTCTCCCCCCATCTCTCTCTCTCTAACTCCCTCTCCCCCCATCTCCAACTCTGCCCCAGGTGTTTGTGTGTCTGTGGAAGGGCTGTAAGGTGTACAACACTCCGTCCACCAGTCCAAGCTGGCTCCAGAGACACATGCTGACACACAGCGGAGACAAGCCCTTCAAGGTATGTATGGAATCCCTGCGGTAATTGAACCCACAATTTATGTGTTGTTAGCAGGTCTCTGTGGTTTTCTGAATGGTGACCTGCCTATCACTGACCCTTTCTCTCTCTCGCTCTCTCTCGCTCTCTGTGTCTCTCTCTCTGTCTCTCTCACTCTCTCTCTCCTCTCTCGCTCTCTCGCTCTCTCTCCTCTCTCGCTCTCTCTCCTCCCTCGCTCTCGCTCTCTCTCCTCTCTCGCTCTCTCTCTCTCTCATGTGTTGCCAAAGCAAGTGAGGTAGATAATATACAATAATATACAATATCTCTCTCTCTCTCGTAGTGTGTGGTGGGGGGCTGCAATGCCAGCTTTGCATCACAGGGGGGGCTAGCAGGGGGGGCTAGCGCGCCACGTTCCCACCCACTTCAGTCAGCTCCTCTAAGCAGTCCAGTCAGTCTAGACTCAAGGAAGAGTCTCCCTTTAAAGCTGGGCTTACTAAGAGGAAGAAAAGAACGCAGATGAACAAACACAGGCGCCCGCTGCGTACGTACCTACTACAGTGCTGTGTGTTGTGTGTGTGTGTGTGTGTGTGTGTGTGTGTGTGTGTGTGTGTGTGTGTGTGTGTGTGTGTGTGTGTGTAAAAATCTAATTTTGTTTGTCACATGCTTCATCAACAACAGGTGTAGACTAACAGTGAAATGCTCCCTGGCTGGTAATAAACAACAGGTGTAGACTAACAGTGAAATGCTCCCTGGCTGGTAATAAACAACAGGTGTAGACTAACAGTGAAATGCTTCATCAACAACAGGTGTAGACTAACAGTGAAATACTAACAGGTATTTGTTCAACAATGAAGAGATAAAGATACGAAATAGAAACAATGAAACAAGGAATAAATACACAGTCAATAACAAGTTAAAATAACATATCTATTTACAGGAAGTACAGGAAGTACCGAGTCGATGTGCAGGGGTAGGAGGTAATTGAAGTAACGACAGTAACATTTCAAATGAATTGCCTGGGTGTTTATTTTCTTAAATCACTAAAACACAACAGGCGTTTATTAAAGACAGGCTTCTAAAACAGCCAAGTATTTCCTTCATGCCCTCAACTTCCTGCTCATTTGCATAGTTAATTGTTTAATTCCAGCATTCACTACCAGCATTTTAATCAACTTCCTGCTCATTTGCATAGTTAATTGTTTAATTCCAGCATTCACTACCAGCATTTTAATCAACTTCCTGCTCATTTGCATAGTTAATTGTTTAATTCCAGCATTCACTACCAGCATTTTAATCAACTTCCTGCTCATTTGCATAGTTAATTGTTTAATTCCAGCATTCACTACCAGCATTTTAATCAACTTCCTGCTCATTTGCATAGTTAATTGTTTAATTCCAGCATTCACTACCAGCATTTTAATCAACTTCCTGCTCATTTGCATAGTTAATTGTTTAATTCAGCATTCACTACCAGCATTTTAATCAACTTCCTGCTCATTTGCATAGTTAATTGTTTAATTCCAGCATTCACTACCAGCATTTTAATCAACTTCCTGCTCATTTGCATAGTTAATTGTTTAATTCCAGCATTCACTACCAGCATTTTAATCAACTTCCTGCTCATTTGCATAGTTAATTGTTTAATTCCAGCATTCACTACCAGCATTTTAATCAACTTCCTGCTCATTTGCATAGTTAATTGTTTAATTCCAGCATTCACTACCAGCATTTTAATCAACTTCCTGCTCATTTGCATAGTTAATTGTTTAATTCCAGCATTCACTACCAGCATTTTAATCAACTTCCTGCTCATTTGCATAGTTAATTGTTTAATTCCAGCATTCACTACCAGCATTTTAATCAACTTCCTGCTCATTTGCATAGTTAATTGTTTAATTCCAGCATTCACTACCAGCATTTTAATCAACTTCCTGCTCATTTGCATAGTTAATTGTTTCATTCCAGCATTCACTACCAGCATTTTAATCAACTTCCTGCTCATTTGCATAGTTAATTGTTTCATTCCAGCATTCACTACCAGCATTTTAATCAACTTCCTGCTCATTTGCATAGTTAATTGTTTAATTCCAGCATTCACTACCAGCATTTTAATCAACTTCCTGCTCATTTGCATAGTTAATTGTTTAATTCCAGCATTCACTACCAGCATTTTAATCAACTTCCTGCTCATTTGCATAGTTAATTGTTTAATTCCAGCATTCACTACCAGCATTTTAATCAACTTCCTGCTCATTTGCATAGTTAATTGTTTAATTCCAGCATTCACTACCAGCATTTTAATCAACTTCCTGCTCATTTGCATAGTTAATTGTTTAATTCACTTCATTTCCTGCACGAACGTGTTAACATTTACACAGTGTCACATTGTTTCTTGTCTTAGTGTGCCTCTATATACAGTACCAGTCAAAAGTTTGGTCTGGTTCAAGTCCAGGCTCTGGCTGGGCCACTCAAGGACATTCAGAGACTTGTCCTGAAGCCACTCCTGCGTTGTCTTGGCTGTGTGCTTACACAGAACCCAAACCGGCTGCGCTCGTGCATAAATTTATTTTGTCCCCCTACACCAAACGCGATCACGACACGCAGGTTAAAATATCAAAACAAACTCTGAACCAATTACATTAATTTGGGGACAGGTCAAAAAGCATTAAACATGTATGTCAATTTAGCTAGTTAGCTTGCACTTGTTAGATAATTTGTCCTATTTAGATAGCTTGCTGTTGCTAGCTAATTTGTCCTGGGATATAAACATTGAGTTGTTATTTTACCTGAAATGCACAAGGACCTCTACTCCGACAATTAATCCACACATAAAATGGCCAACCGAATCGTTTCTAGTCATCTCTCCTCCTTCCAGGCTTTTTTATCTTTGAACTTATATGGTGATCGTATCTAAACTTTCATAGTATTACCACGACAACCGGCAACAAAGTTCGTCTTTCAATCACCCACGTGGGCATAACTAATGAGGAGATGGGAGAGGCAGGACTTTCAGTGCGATCTGCGTCAGAAATAGTAATGACTTCTATTTTAGCCCTTAGCAACGCATACGCTCGTTGACGCTCGCGAGCAGTGTGGGTGCAATAATTGAACAACATGGATTTCTAAATTTATTTTGCAAATCTCTTGCACGCGACGTCTCCGGTCTGGTCAGCATGTTGGCTGTGTGCTTAGGGCCGTTGTCCTGTTGGAAGGTGAACCTTCACCCCAGTCTGAGGTCTTGAGCGCTCTGAAGCAGGTTTTCATCAAGAATCTCTTAGTACTTTGCACCGTTCATATTTCCCTCGATCCTGACTAGTCTCACAGTCCCTGCCACTGAAAAACATCCCTACAGCATGATTCTGCCACCACCACCACTGTAGGGATGGTACCAGGTTTCCTCATGACGCTTGGCATTCAGGCTAAAGAGTTGAATATTGGTTTCATCAGACCAGAGAATCTTGTTTCTCATGGTCCGAGAGTCTTTAGGTGCCTTTTGGCAACCTCAAAATAGGCTGTCATGTGCCATTTATGAGGAGTGGCTTCCGTCTGGCCAGTCTACCATAAAGGCCTGATTGGTGGAGTGCTGCAGAGATGGTTGTCCTTCTGGAATGTTCTCCCATCTCCACAGAGGAACTCTGGAGCTCTGTCAGAGTGACCATCGGATTCTTGTTTTTTTATTAATATATTTGCGGGTTTCTCCTGTCGTCAGCAAACTTGATAATAGTTTTTGAGTCGCAGGCGGCCATTTTGTGAACATGGAGTATAGGAGGGGACGTAGCACACACCCCTGGGGGCCTCCCTGTGTTGATGGTAAGTGTGGCAGATGTGTTGTTGCCTACCCTCACCATCTGGGGGCGGCCCATCGGGAAGTCCAGGATCCAGTTGCAGTCACACACTCTACACAATGCTTTAGCCTCAATGCCTTTGGTCATCTGTAAAGATAGATTAGAATTGGACCACACACTCACAGAAACCCAGTTAGTTTTAAGGCTCCCGAGTGATGCAGCAGTCTAAGTCACTGCATCTCAGTGCTAGAGGAGTCACTACAGACCCTGGTTCGTTCCCTGGCTGTATCACAACCGGCCTTGATCGGGAGTCCCGTAGGGCCATGCACAATTGGCCCAGCGTCGTCCGGGTTAAGGGAGGGTTTGGCCGGGGTGGGCCGTCATTGTAAAATAAAAATGTGTTCTTAACTGACATTCCTAGTTAAAGAAAGGTTCAATAAACTAGAAGTTCCTTGGGGCATGTGAAGTGCTCACCGTTTCACAACTGAAAACTGTCACCTGGGGTTTTTCACCTCACCTAGCATACACGTCCAGGTATCTCCCTCGCGGCCTTGAACACACACAGGGAACACACAGGGAACAGAACTGAAAACACGGAGAAGATTGACATTTTTTTAGGAACAGAACCAGAACCAGGAACAAAAGTGATCTCTAGTTTTCCAGGAAAATAAACGTTATTTTGAAGTCTTTCAAAAAAAATGTTTTATACATCTTAATATCTAGTATATAATTCTGTAATTCAGTGAAGTCATGATGCTAGTAAGAGCCTAAACACATTCCAACTCGTGTCATGTATTGATGTTTCAAGCCAAGCTCCCTCCATATCCACCACTCTCTCTACCCACCTGTGAAATTTCTGTCGCGTTTCGCGCCTGCACTTATATGAACAATCAAACATGCAAACAACTACCTTACCTGTTCCATAGCAAGCTGCTCTAGCCACGTTAATGGTGGAGTAAATTAATAAACTCAATGTGTAAAAAAAACTGTTGATTTCAAGGGTTCAAACGTGAATGAAAAGGAACTATATGAACCATTTAGTAGTCGTTTTTGAGGGATTCAGAACTTTGTCGTAACACTGGAACGGAACAAAAAAAATAGGGATTTCTGTTCAGAATGGAATGATTAGAAAATAATTTTGGTTCCAACCCTCTAAATATTACTTCTCACTTGTGACAGCACTCGGGAGGAAGTCAGGATGTTGTCTGGCTCTTTGTCAGGAGAAGTGTGACAGCACTCGGGAGGAAGTCAGGATTTTTCTGGCTCTTTGTCAGGAGAAGTGTGACAGCACTCGGGAGGAAGTCAGGATGTTTTCTGGCTCTTTGTCAGGAGAAGTGTGACAGCACTCGGGAGGAAGTCAGGATGTTTTCTGGCTCTTTGTCAGGAGAAGTGTGACAGCATGTTTTCGGGAGGAAGTCAGGATGTTTTCTGGCTCTTTGTCAGGAGAAGTGTGACAGCACTCGGGAGGAAGTCAGGATGTTTTCTGGCTCTTTGTCAGGAGAAGTGTGACAGCTTTTCGGGAGGAAGTCAGGATGTTTTCTGGCTCTTTGTCAGGAGAAGTGTGACAGCACTTTTCGGGAGGAAGTCAGGATGTTTTCTGGCTCTTTGTCAGGAGAAGTGTGACAGCACTCGGGAGGAAGTCAGGATGTTTTCTGGCTCTTTGTCAGGAGAAGTGTGACAGCACTCGGGAGGAAGTCAGGATGTTTTCTGGCTCTTTGTCAGGAGAAGTGTGACAGCACTCGGGAGGAAGTCAGGATGTTTTCTGGCTCTTTGTCAGGAGAAGTGTGACAGCACTCGGGAGGAAGTCAGGACGTTTTCTGGCTCTTTGTCAGGAGAAGTGTGACAGCACTCGGGAGGAAGTCAGGATGTTTTCTGGCTCTTTGTCAGGAGAAGTGTGACAGCACTCGGGAGGAAGTCAGGATGTTTTCTGGCTCTTTGTCAGGAGAAGTGTGACAGCACTCGGGAGGAAGTCAGGATGTTTTCTGGCTCTTTGTCAGGAGAAGTGTGACAGCACTCGGGAGGAAGTCAGGATGTTTTCTGGCTCTTTGTCAGGAGAAGTGTGACAGCACTCGGGAGGAAGTCAGGATGTTTTCTGGCTCTTTGTCAGGAGAAGTGTGACAGCACTCGGGAGGAAGTCAGGATGTTTTCTGGCTCTTTGTCAGGAGAAGTGTGACAGCACTCGGGAGGAAGTCAGGACGTTTTCTGGCTCTTTGTCAGGAGAAGTGTGACAGCACTCTTTTCGGGAGGAAGTCAGGATGTTTTCTGGCTCTTTGTCAGGAGAAGTGTGACAGCACTCGGGAGGAAGTCAGGATGTTTTCTGGCTCTTTGTCAGGAGAAGTGTGACAGCACTCGGGAGGAAGTCAGGATGTTTTCTGGCTCTTTGTCAGGAGAAGTGTGACAGCACTCGGGAGGAAGTCAGGATGTTTTCTGGCTCTTTGTCAGGAGAAGTGTGAGAGTAGGACAGACAGCTCTTTTCTAAATATATTTTGACATGGAAAATACCCTTGATTGATTTTCAGCCAACCAGGCAACACATTTTTTCAACTCTAACCCCGTTCTATTGAATAATATGTTCTGCTCATAGTTAATGTACACATTTGCAGTTAAAAAGGAACCTACTCAGCCCTGTTTAATGTAGTACTAATGTAGTACTAATGTAGTACTAAAGCAACAATGAACCTTTTTAAAAAGCTGTGTCATTTCACTATGTTGTCATACTGATGATCACAATGGTGCTGGTCTGGTCTCGCTGCTGTCTCACTGCTGTCTCACTGTCTCGCTGCTGTCTCGCTGTCTCACTGCTGTCTCACTGCTGCCTCACTGCTGTCTCGCTGCTGTCTCACTGCTGTCTCGCTGCTGTCTCACTGCTGTCTCACTGTCTCGCTGCTGTCTCACTGTCTCGCTGCTGTCTCACTGTCTCGCTGCTGTCTCACTGCTGTCTCGCTGCTGTCTCACTGCTGTCTCGCTGCTGTCTCGCTGCTGTCTCACTGTCTCACTGCTGTCTCACTGCTGCCTCACTGCTGTTTCGCTGCTGTCTCAATGCTGTCTCACTGTCTCGCTGCTGTCTCACTGCTGTCTCACTGTCTCGCTGCTGTCTCACTGTCTCGCTGCTGTCTCGCTGCTGTCTCGCTGCTGTCTCACTGTCTTGCTGCTGTCTCACTGTCTCGCTGCTGTCTCACTGTCTCGCTGCTGTCTCGCTGCTGTCTCACTGTCTTGCTGCTGTCTCACTGTCTCGCTACTGTCTCGCTGCTGTCTCACTGTCTCGCTGCTGTCTCGCTGCTGTCTCACTGTCTCGCTGCTGTCTCACTGTCTCGCTGCTGTCTCACTGTCTCGCTGCTGTCTCGCTGCTGTCTCACTGTCTCGCTGCTGTCTCACTGTCTCGCTGCTGTCTCACTGTCTCGCTGCTGCCTCGCTGCTGTCTCACTGTCTCACTGCTGTCTCACTGCTGTCTCACTGTCTCGCTGCTGTCTCACTGCTGTCTCACTGTCTCGCTGCTGTCTCACTGTCTCACTGCTGTCTCACTGTCTCGCTGCTGTCTCACTGCTGTCTCACTGCTGCCTCACTGCTGTCTCACTGCTGCCTCACTGCTGTCTCACTGCTGTCTCACTGCTGCCTCACTGCTGTCTCACTGCTGTCTCACTGCTGCCTCACTGCTGCCTCAATGCTGTCTCACTGCTGCCTCACTGCTGTCTCACTGCTGTCTCACTGCTGTCTCACTGTCTCGCTGCTGTCTCACTGCTGCCTCACTGTCTCTCTGCTGTCTCACTGCTGTCTCACTGTCTCGCTGCTGTCTCACTGCTGTCTCACTGCTGCCTCACTGCTGTCTCACTGCTGTCTCACTGCTGTCTCACTGCTGTCTCACTGTACCTCCTCACCTCTCATCCCAGACTGTCTCTGCTCTCATAGCAGCGAGACCTCATAATTTCTTTGACGCCCAGACCATGGATGCCATCAGACACCGGGCCATCTGCCTCAACCTGGCTACTACACACTCGGAGAGCACCGGCAACGGACACAGTGTGGTGTTTCATAGCACGGTTAGTCAACCACTTAAAAACACTTGGTCCTGCTACAACAATCCACAAGGACTAGTGGATCTCTGAATCCCAAATCGAGCCCTAGCCCCTCGGTACCTTGGAGATCTAAGAGGATTGGATAGGTGTTAGCAATATGTTAGTCACCACCTGGATTCAGTCCAATGTAGCAACATTTGAAATGGTGATTTTTCACTGATTTTTCACTTTTTTCACTGCAGTTCCGGAACAAAGGGAAAATCTGCTTTCAAAGTTGATCAACTTGTAGGAGTCGTCCCTCACAACTGATACTACTAGTAGTAGTAGTATCAGCAGTAGTAGTAGTATCAGTAGTAATAGTAGTATTATCAGTATCAGTAGTAGTAGTATTAGTAGTAGTAGTAGTATCAGCAGTAGTAGTAGTATCAGTATTAGTAGTATCAGTAGTAGTAGTAGTAGTATTATCAGTAGTAGTAGTAGTACTAGTAGTATTAGTAGTAGTATCAGTAGTAGTAGTATCAGTAGTAGTAGTAGTACCAGTAGTAGTATCAGTAGTATTAGTAGTATCAGTAGTAGTAGTAGTAGTAGTAGTATTATCAGTATCAGTAGTAGTAGTAGTAGTATTAGTAGTAGTAGTAGTAGTATTAGTAGTAGTAGTAGTATCAGCAGTAGTAGTAGTATCAGTATTAGTAGTATCAGTAGTATCAGTAGTAGTAGTAGTAGTATTATCAGTACTAGTAGTAGTACTAGTAGTATTAGTAGTAGTATCAGTATTAGTAGTAGTACCAGTAGTAGTATCAGTAGTATTAGTAGTATTATCAGTAGTAGTAGTAGTAGTATCAGTAGTAGTAGTAGTAGTATCAGTAGTAGTAGTAGTAGTATCAGTAGTAGTAGTAGTATCAGTAGTAGTAGTAGTAGTATCAGTAGTAGTAGTAGTAGTATCAGTAGTAGTAGTACTAGTATTATCAGTAGTAGTAGTAGTATCAGTAGTAGTAGCAGTAGTAGTAGTATCAGTAGTAGTAGTAGTATCAGTAGTAGTAGTAGTATCAGTAGTAGTAGTATCAGCAGTAGTAGTAGTAGTAGTAGTAATCAATCAAATTTCAATCAAATGTATTTATAAAGCCCTTCTTACATCAGCTGATATCTCAAAGTGCTGTACCGAAACCCAGCCTAAAACCCCAAACAGCAAGCAATGCAGGTGTAGAAGCATGGTGGCTAGGAAAAACTCCCTAGAAAGGCCAGAACCTAGGAAGAAACCTAGAGAGGAACCAGGCTATGAGGGGTGGGCAGTCCTCTTCTGGCTGTGCCGGGTGGAGATTATAACAGAACATGGTCCAGATGTTCAAATGTTCATAGATGACCAGCAGGGTCAGATAATAATCACAGTGGTTGTCGAGGGTGCAACATTTCAGCAACTCAGGAGTAAATGTCAGTTGGCTTTTCATAGCCGATCATTCAGAGTATCTCTACTGCTTCTTGAAACGGGTCATATATATATATATATAGGCCAAGTTGAATCAGAGGACAAGATGGAGCTACCACCATATTGCTTTACCCAATCATCTGAGTCTCCACGGGTTTTTATGTATTAGGGTCAAGGGGTTGATTTGGGATTCCGAGATTCTCTCATCCTGAAAATGTTCTCACATTCCTCTGTGCTGTGTTTTGGATCGGTCTTTCACACTTCAAACTCTAGGGGGCTGTTTTTGTGAATATAGTCTGTCGTCTCACTGAAGGTTTTCTCAGTGCACTTTCAGTGACCCTTGTGAATGTCCCTAGGGTGGGTAGACAGGAGAGACGAGGGGTCTGTTTTGGTGTTAAGACAGTTATTTCTGTTATTATATTGTGAGTTTGAATTGCATCAACACACGAAGACCTCTGAGGGGACATGTGCTGCTTCCCAAATGACTCCCTATGTCCTACATATCCATAGGACTCTGTTTCAAACTAGTGCACTATAGTATTTTTATTTCACCTTTTATTTAACTAGGCAAGTAGAACAAATTTCTTAATTTACAAACCCTCCCCTATCCCAGACGACGCTGGGCCAATTTCGCGCCCGCCCTATGGGACTCCCGATCAAGGCCAGTTGTGATACAGCCCGGGATCAAACCAGGGTCTGTAGCGAAGCCTCTAGCACTGAGATGCAGTGTCTTAGACCGCTGAGCCACGGCACCACTCAGGATAGGGTGGCATTTGGTTTGTATTTTTTATATATATATATATATTTTCTCTCTCTCTTTTTCTCTTGCTGACTAACATACTGACCAGACAGGCATCTGCCATTGTGCGCAAATTGATTTTGTGTATCCCTACCAGACGCGTTTAAAATACCAAAACTAACTCTGAACCAGCTATATTAATTTTGGGAAAGGTCGAAACACACATGAAACATTCATGGACATTTAGCTAGCTTGCTGTTGCTAGTTAATTTGTCCTGGGAGATAAACATTGGATTGTTATTTTACCTGAAATGCCTATGGTCCTTTTTTTCTGGATCTTTGTAGAAGTTTGACCCACGTTGATTCTCTACTCCAACAATTAATCCACGGATAAAAAGTGGATCAAAAGTGGAAACCTACTTTGTTTTCTTTGATACATTTATCCTCGTTGTTCTTCTTCTTCTTTGGACTTTATATGGTGGTTGGCAACCAACTTTAAGGTGCATTACCACCACCAACTGGACTGGAGTGTGGACCTCAGTTCCTCTTTCAATTACCCACGCGGCTGCATGCTCGTAAATACCAATGAGGGAGATGGAAGAGTCGGGACTTGCAGATATTCCTGAACAACGTCTATTTGCTCCCCTACTGGATGGAAATGACAAGTGTAATGGCTGTGCTCAATGCAATGGCACTTATAAATGTAGATCCTTCAAACACCCACAAACAGGGAAATCGATCCCAATCAAAGGGGTTATTACGTGCTCCACTAAGGCAGTTATTTATCTTAGAACTTGTCCTTGTGGTAAAAATGATGTGGGTAAAACAAAGCGCAAATTAAAAGTTCTTATCTCAGAGCATCGTAGCACCATTAGGTGTAAAAACTTGACTTACCCAGTTGCAGCCCACTTTTTGGAGGCAGGCCACTCGATTTCATCTCTGCGTTATATTGGCATTGAACATGTCACCCTCCCTAGAAGAGGGGGTGACCTTGATAATTTATTGTTAAAACGAGGGGCTGCCTGGATCTTTAATTTAAAGACCCTTCCTCCCTTCGGTCTCAACGTAGACTTTGATCTGAAGCCATTCTTGTGATTATTGTGACTTTGCCATTGTAATTGTTTGTAAGCTTGTGTAGTCAAATTAATCTATGACCGTATGATATCCATTTGTTGTTTGTATGCTGTTCTTTGTATGCCATTTTAATATTTGATAATTAACCAATGATATTAGGCCACTCTTGGCCATGATTACAGACACCTGTGTCTTTTGACACTATATAAACGAGTCATCCCGCAGTGTTTGTGATTATACCCTGATGAAGACAGCCTGGCTGTCAAAACGTTGGTAATGACATTTTTGCATCTGAGCTCCTAGAGTGGGCGGCTCTCTTTTATTTTCAAGTTTTCTACTCCGCTAGCCAGCACCTCGCCTAAATAGCTGTGTGTTTCTTTTTCTTCTAGATTGAAATGATTGAATAACATATGTGTACATTTAATTTGCATCGCACGAGGTCTGGTCAGCATGTTAAGCTTTCTCAGCTTGTGTGGTGAATGATTTTTCAGCCATGTATTCATAGCTGGGTACCTGAGTAGTGAGTGTCCATGTGCAGAGTGAAATGTTTTTTTTTTATGAATGACTGTCTGTAATATCATAGAGCACCACTAGAGAGCACTGTGTCCACTTCAGTAAACTGCTTTCAGGTTGGTTGGAATGTCAATGGAATGGCTTCATGTCACTAGGCAGTACCCCATGGGTTGGTCTGAACACATTCCCACACTCTCATTACAATACTCTATCACTTCTGGGGCTAATTCATTCTAATTGATCTTTTAGCACAATTTTCCAAATGCCTGTATCGCAAGAATCACATTTAGTTTCTTTTTTTTTTTACTCTTTTTTTATGAGCGTTTGTACGCAGCATGTTCTCATGTTGTCTTTTTGGTCTCGTAGCTCTTTCTGCTGTGACTGTGAATCTACCCATTTACACACATACAGCCCCTCCCCCAATGCACACCAAGCCCCTCCCCCAATGCACACCAAGCCCCTCCCCCAACACAAAGTAATCTAGTAAAAACCATAGAGTATAACGAAATCAAAAACAGCAAATTAAAAACATTGACAGGTCAGGGAATCAGTCTCAAGATCATTCATCAGTGATTTAAAACCACCAATCTGGACAGGTTATTCCAGTTTAAAAGTATTTTGTAAGGCGTTCCAAGACGATGGGGCAGAGGACATAAAAGCCCTTTTACCAAATTCAGTTCGGACATTTGGAACAGTTAGCAGGATAAAGTCCAGCGAACGAAGAGAGTACCCACCACATTTCTGAACAAAAAAAATGCCCAAATAAAAGGTAGTAAACCCAAAATGGCTTTGTAAATAAAAGTATACCAGTGACTGAGCCTACGAGTGACTAGAGAAGGCCAGCCAACCCTGGTATACAAAGTGCAGTGGTGCGTAAGGGTTTTGCAGTTTAAAATAAATCTCATGGTAAAGAGTGTCAATTGATCTCAAACACTGAGCAGAAGCATTCATATATAAAATATCCCCATAGTCTAGTAAAGGCATAAATGTAGCTGATACTAGCCTCATTCTGGCTTCAAAAGAAAAACAGGCCTTATTCCTAAAAATAAAATCCCAATTTCATCTTTAATTTTTTTGTAAGTTGTTGAATATGCTATTTAAAAGAGAGGCCGTCATCAATTAAAATTCCAAGATATTTATATGAGGTCACAACCTCAATCTCCTTGCCCTGACAGGTAATAATAGGTGAAAAGTTCAGAGGTCTATTTCTTGCTTTAGAAAACACCATTAGTTTAGTTTTGTCAGTATTGAGGATAAGCTTCAATTGACACATGGTATGTTGAACAGTATAAAAAGCAGTTTGCAAGTTCTGGGAAGCTTTTGTAAGAGACGAGGCACAACAGTAAATAACAGTATCATCTGCATAAAAATGAAGTTGCGCATTTTGGACATTTTTGTCTAAATCATTTATATAAATAGTGAATAAGAGAGGACCAAGAACAGAGCCTTGGGGCACACCATTAAAGACAGACAACTTAACAGACATAAGCCCATCTGTCACGCCCTGGTCGAAGTATTTTGTTTTGTTGAGTTTATATTTTGATTCGTGTTACGTTGTTTTATTAAACATGGATCGAAATCTACACGCTGCAGTTTGGTCCGACTCTCCTTCTCCATTAGAAAACCGTTACACCATCAAATTGAGTGCACTGAGTTATATCAGACAGATAGTTAGCAAACCATGCAACTGCATGCTCCGAAAGACCTACACTCGACAATCTCTGCCTTTAGTATAGCATGATCAACTGTATCAAAAGCCTTAGAGAGATTAATAAAAAGTGAGACAGACACAGTGCTGTTTTTTTGTCAAGGGCTTCAGCGATATCATTTAAAACCTTCATGGCTGCTGTAATTGTGCTATGCTTCTTCCTGAAGCCCGATTGAGATCCCTCCTTCCTCTCGGACAGCAAGCGGTTTCAACTCGGTATTTGCAGTTGTGGTTTTGGTCCAACAGAATGGGTCATATGAAACACACATTTGAGACATTAATTTACTGTGAGAGGAGAAAAGAACCTTTCCAACGATACACTTTGTTATGTCTCAATTACTCAAATATCACTCCGAGCCGAACTCTATACTAAAACGGCAGTATCAGTGAGCATTGATAACCGCTAGCAGCATTTTAGCCAAAGACTGTTATACTAGCTGTCTAGTATGTGTTTTTATAAATGTTGCAGTGAGCGTAAAACACAATTACATATAAACAACTCGTTCTCATTCTGAG